>NW_010196534.1:0-16471 GCF_000695765.1 Mesitornis unicolor
AGCGGTGCCGGTGCCGGCCTTCCCGTCGCCGCCTTTCAGAGCCGATTCCACGCCCCGCTTGTTGGAGCTGCCGCGCAGCTCTTCACGACGGGGTTTAGGTGAGCTGGAGCGAGCAAATGCACAACCATGGCTGCAGGGACAGGAGAGCTGCTCCTCAGCTCCTGCAGCCACAGCTTTTCACCGTGGCTGTAGTTGTTTTGGTCTCCCAGCGTTCAAAGGCAGCATAAAACACAAGCTTTCCTCAAAAATGTAGGGACTGCAAACAGCCCAGCAGCACTGCTCAAACCAAGCACCCCAGTCAGCCCTCTGCTCCCCAGGCACTGAGACAACTGAGGCAGGGCAGCAAGCAAGACTTCTGCTTCAAGGCCTCTACCCAACGGCATCTCCAGCCCCTCTGCCTCTTCCAGGGCAGGCAAGGGGCTCCAGTGTCACACTGTAGGCAGAGGCTGTGGCTGGCTGGCGGGCCTGGTACCTACACAGGGTCAACAGCAAGGTTTCACCCACATCCACAATCTGGGACTCCCATTCTATTGCAGGTCCTGCTTCTTCCTCAGGCACCACAGTAGGCTGCGTCCCAGCTCCGCAAGACAGCAGAGAAGGCCTTAGCCTGCTCTGTTGCCTCCATTCCTTCTTGCCTGAACACAGGGCTACGGTACCATGGGATGTCTGAAGGGGAATTCAGGCGTAAGCGGAAGTTGAAACCACTTTTGCAACCTGGTCACACCACAGATTTAGCCACTCGAAGCCCAACAGTCTTCCCAGATGTAAGATACTTAAAATGTTTTCTCAGTGGCCATGTCTAGCCAACAACCCCAATCAACAGCAAGCAAAAGACCAGAAGAGCTTGTTGCACATTTCTCAACCAAGGCATTCCAGTTGCTGCTACAGAGCACTACAAACCAAACAGGAGCCAGATCCTATCCCTGCTCTTTGGTGGATCTGGTGTAGCAAGGAGGAGCAAAAATGAGTACAAACGCATCTGAAATCCTGAGGTCAGATCTCCCCCAAAAACACAACAGGAAGGAGGTTGAGTAAGAGGTTGCCATTCTTTTTTCCATTGCCATCTTCCAGATCACTGATGCCTGCAAAGTTTCCTGAAGGGAACTAGCAATATAATGTGCAGAGTTAGCACTTTTATACATTCACTACCCACCCACCCAATACAAGCTCCTTGAAAAGAAAGCACTGTGTAATAAATGCTGGTGCTGCTGCCAGCAGCCATCTCAGCACGAAAAGGATACAAAATATCCTCCCCTGATACCTTAAGGCCATGTTACACCGGAAGGATACATCTAACACATCCTTGTATCCACTGTTTTTACTGCAATTCCTTGTTTTGGGCACCCACATCAAGTCCTGGGTCTTCAGTACATGGTATAGGTCAGACCCCTCCCTCTAAAGGTCGGTTTTTAGCTTTCATGCACAAATTGCCTGGGTCACTAATCATGCCATGGCTCCCGAAGGTAGCAATAAAAAAACCCAACTAACTGACGCCTCATTTCTTTCTTCTGCAAAGCCATACGCATTTATTTCTTTATCCACTAAGGTACGTTGCAGGTAGTCATCTCCATGCATTATGATTCAAACTGATACTGAATGACCAGACGAGATGACAACCCAGTCTTCGTAGATCTTCTAGCGCCTGAACTGGCTACCTCTTCCTCAAATGTCAGAAAAACATCAGCAAGTGTACATGTAGATGAGAGCCCTCCCTGCAGAGTTGGATGAGAAATCCCATCTTCTCCCTTTCCTCCTGTTTAGAATTTTATTTCCTTGCTACCACCCCCCATCAGTAATCATACAAGATACCTTTTACAAAAGCTGGGAACCAACAAAGTGTGCTTTAAGGCAGTTCCTAGATATGCTAAAATACTCCAAATAAACTAAAACACCAGGGACCTCATTTTTCTTGAGAGCATCCATTTCGGGTAAAAATATTGTCTGGAAGAAGCAAAAGAAAGTGAACACAGCTTTCTCTGGAAGCTGTCCTTTCCAGTCAGATGCAGCGGCTATACAGAAGACAGACATTTCTTACCAGGTTGATCTTCACTTACCGGCTCGTGAAAAACAAAACAAAACAAAACTCCAACATTTAGGTCAAAAAATGGAAAGACATGGAGAAAGCTGTCCTCACGGTCAGAACTTATTTACTCTAAACTTTACTTCTTCCCGTGAAAGAAAGGAAATCGTATTTGTTCTGTGGATGTCATCAGCCCCAAAGTATCAGACAAAGCAAGATTCGAGTGTCTGTGGCCAGCTACCAGTTGTCACGATTTCTCCCCCTACATGCAAGAGCTCAGCCTAGAGTCACTACAGGACAAATGCAAAACCTTGCACAGTTTTTGAACATCAATTAATCCAGAAAATAGAAATGGGGACTTGTACCTCTGTTACCACCACACTGAACAGTTAATGCATGAAAAATGCACAGCAAGAACCTAGTCCTAAAACGTCGACCAACTTCAGCGCAAATCACAGGAGCAATGCTGGCAGTTGGGGTGTACAGCACACAGTTTGCTATCTAAAGAACAAAATTACTGGATCTCAGCATAGTGGAATATACATTTTATTTCTTAAAAAGGAAGGGTACTAACAGAATTTAATACAGTCAAAATTTTACATTTTAAACAAAAGCTTTTTTTTTCCTTAAAAACCAGTTACGAGCAGAGAGGTGAGAGGATTTAAACTACTCTCAAAATCCAAGCTGAAGACTTTGAGAATTCAAATCTGTGGTTTATACATTTAAAAAAATGTAATAAATGGAAATATAAAATAATACCAACTCTGCAACAGTGAAATGCCCTTTCCTCATTAGATTGCTGATTAAGCACCTTTATTTTCACCCATCAGCTGCAAGGAGTGTGTAGGTTTATGTACAAAATAAGCAGTTTGGGACAAAAGATTCATCTATAAATTAAAACCATTTATGGCAATACAGTTTTACCCAGCCACTTTACAATCTTTATTATCTCTCTCATTTCTATAGAATCTTTCAGTCAGGATGATCTCAAATGCACTTGATGGACTGCTTCAAAAAGCAGCTACATTGACAGGAATTATACAGACAACCTCAAGGAGTAGACATCCGAGAGATTAAACAACTTAACACACAGTAAAACCAAGAACAGATTTCTGTCTTATATAAATACTGTGCAGATTTATCATCCATCCCACTGAATGAATGGGACAGATGAGTGTCACATCTGAAGCCAAAAAAATACTTTTATCCAAGAGGCAACAGAATTTCAGGCCAAGAATAGCAGATAGGAGTTCCCTCCAACTATTGAGTTAAAATCTGTATGTCTCTGAAAAATCTTTACAGGAACAGAATTTTCTGAATAACTTGCACATATGCTTAGGTGTTTCATAGCTATTTTACAGCCTAGAGACGCTGAGAGGGAAGGAAAAAAAGGAAGAAAAAGAAAAGAGAAAGAGAGATGCCACCATCTTTGCCCACCACAAAAGATGTGGCTTTGTCATTTACAGAACACTGGAGATGCAGCTGCTACCAGAGAGGAGACTGCTCCGGTACAGCATTAAAGACAAGGATGTTATGGCTGGAGAAAGTGTCATCACAGGCTAATCTCCTTAGATGAAGGCTGATGGACCAACCCCACCTCCTCCCCAAAACCCAAGTGGTCGTATTTCCTAGCAGACTGCTCGTGATTCTCACTCCACTGTTTCGTATTTTTTTTCCTTTTAACATGAGATAGAAAGGTCATGAAAGCTGATGAAAGTCCCAGCCGTGCAGCATCCAGTGAACACGTACTCAGCAAAACCTCAAGTCACTACTTTCTCTCCACACCACACCAGAATACCTGTGTCACCTCTGTACGTAACAGAGCTAATAAGGATGTAGGCTATCTAGATTACAAATGAGCTTCAGCAACAGTCACTCACTGTTTCATTGCAACTTGCTGCAGTCTGGCTGAAGGGTGGTGACAGATCTGTTTGAGTCAAAAGAGAGAACAGTTAAAAAAATACCCCAAACCCTTTAATTTTCCTCAATCGCTAAGCTTTACAAATCATTTAATATTGCAACTTTTAAAATGCTACTCAAAAACAACAAATCAACTGTCCAGCTAATGGGATGGGAAGAGTACAATTATAAATGTCATCAGAGACTACTGTGAAAGAAAAAAAGACTGGAAGAGAATCAATTCCCTTAAATTCTCCGTTTCTCTGCTTAAGTAGCTCATTATTATTTTTTAAAACATTTTTCATTGATAGAAAGCATCACGACTAGACTAGAATTCCACAACATCAATCTTTGTTTTGATTTCTGTAGTTCTCTAGGAGAAAAAAAATCCCAAATCAAGCTACATGAAGCATTAACAATATTCAGGTATTACAATGGAAGCACTTATTTATTACTTCATAGAACAGATTAGTTTTAAAAGTGTATTTACATGTTCTAAGTTATACAAAATACAGTATTCCAATAATCATGTTAATCACCATATTTCAGACAACTTCACATAAAAGTGCAGAGGATGCATCCATCCATGATCCTGGCCAGTAGCAAGCGGTCACCCGCAGCGTGACAGATGAGAGCTGCTATTGAGCTCCCCCGAGAAAACAAATCCCACCAGACCTTCTCACTGAGACGGAGCTGCAGATCTAAGGAAACATTCAGGCAGGTACACGAGCAAAGTTTGTTGAGTCCCACAGACCAAAATCACATGCCTTAAGTTACTAGATGTATGTGAAGTACATTGTTTATTTTTTACAGATGTTGTACAGCAAAGGGCTTCTGCTCATGCCTTAGTTGGGAAAATGAAGTAACAAGGGTTTTGGCTATGTAACAGGCACCCAAATCACACTTAATATCAACAGCCTGGTAACTGCAACTGATGGTGTGTTAAGGACACAATTTTGCAACCGACTGCCTGGGCAGAGCTTCACATTCAAGAACGGATCCTGTGAAGTCCACATGGTTCACTACAGATACAGGGCTCATCCCATGCAGAAATGACAGCAGAATTGAGGCCTTCAAATACTGGGGCCTCAGATAGTCAGTTCCTCACGATAAAGTACTATAAGTTCACATCGGCAGGTCAAGTACCAGCGCAACACTGCACTTGGTTAAAGCAATAACTATTATTTTCATGCCTTTCTGCATTAACTCTCCTTCCTATCTGTATATTCCTTTAGCTTTCCTCTGGACTGCTGAAATGAAATCAAGAAAAGGAGATTCCCACAACTTCAACAAGTACATCTCTTCTGTATGACGCTAAACTGAGGGGATGAAAATTGTCCTAAATTTGGGAACAGTGAGGCTTTAGCAGTTTTAGCAATCTGGCTCAGGTCAGACTCTTGCATTACTCTTTTCTTCCTGCTTTCATTATGTTCATCTATAAATGTATGTTCCTCAAAGGATTCCTTTTCCCCTGCAGCTCGAACTTTAAGCAGTTTGCATTCCAAAAGTGACTCACTAAGGGACAGCACACTATCAAACTAACAAATTACATTCTGTATGACAAATCCGCGTTATCATGAATTAAACCATTGTAATTCCTCAATTAGCATTATGTTAGCATCTCTGCAGAAGTTTAGTTAATCCTATTCTTTCTACCTTTATCCCAGTCTTTCGTTATGAGTTTATCTATCTTCACCATGTTACAGTAGCAGATCTACAGATCAGAGCAATTAACTGAAAATCGAGAAAGCCAGCCAGCGTCTTGTGGTGCTGCGAAGGCAAAACACTAGCATTAACAAATGATTTTGCTGCTTATGGATTTAGATGTAGGTTGCTCAAAAGAAAGATTCATGCATTAAGACGAATTTGCTTTTCTCATATTGTGCTTAGCAGCTAAAACTGTAAGGGTGAACAAAAGCCTATCTGGATTTTACAAAGGTCCAAGATACCTCCACCCTCACTAAAAACAAAGGCATCTGATCACAAGGAACAAAGCCCTGTTATGCTGAGGAGGCTTACAGGACTGAAGTAGCAATGCTCTCTTCTGTGCAAGTCCATCATTTCTGCTGTCTACACAAAAACATTTTTCCACACAAGTGGTTTTATTGCAGTATTCCCAAAGCTGCTGGCCTTCCACTGCACCTCCCAACTTGAAATGAATTTGGTACACCTAGCAGCAGTCCTGCAGATAATGCTGGAAGTGATTTCAATAGCTACAACACCTTGGGCTTTCAAACAGCACAGCAGCAAAATGGAGCATTGTCAGAAAAGAAATAAAGTGGTACTAGAAGAACTGCAAAAAGCCACATTTATCTTGTTTTAAACAAGCCTTTCTTCTCCCAGCACAGGTTATATAGTATGCTACTTTTTCCACCCTGTCCATGCAGGGAGAAAGAAAAAAGAAAACAAAACCAGAAGCAAAGCAGAACTCAGATTATCTAAATATCAAAGCTATCACTAACTGTGTAAATGAACTAGTCGTAGGACCAGTTTACCCACATGACACCCGCAATCTGAGATACGTCCACCTGATCCCAGCACAGGATGTAAAGCAAAGACACCCAGGACTCCAGTGCTTACTGAAACTTTACGGTAACCATGTGAGAATAAAACTTTTTCCTGTGGGAGTTAATGAGATCTTTGTTACTGGCTTCAGTGGCAGCAGATCTCGGCAACAGGTGAAAGATTAGGCTTCTCGGGAATTTTGAAATACAAAATGCATTATTATAAGGAGATATAACAATGCATAGATTAGAAGACCACGTATGAAATGTTGTGCATCATTTATTCATAGTCTGTTTCTGCTGTAAAATAAGACAACGCTCATTGCCCACGAAAGTCATCAACAGTTTATATTTTCAAAGTTAGCACTGTGAAATGGCTGTTTGGTGTTAATCCATTTCCTAATGAGTGTACAGCTGTGTCAAAAACTGCTCCCTTTACGGGCACTCCCCGCTGTGATGCTGAAAGGCGCACTCCCTTTATTCTCTCCCCTTGGAGATGGTCCCTTTATGGCTGGAATGGGGTACACTGGCAGCAGGCACATTTCTGGCCTCTACAGAACATGTTTCGATGCTAGAGAACTTCAGACTCTGACAGTGTCAATTCAGCATCTTTTAATGTTCAAATTGAGCTAAAAGAATATTGGTCGTCTTATGACCACTATGAAAATGTACCCAAGCTATCACTTACGGATAGGATTGTCATTATAGTCAAAGATTATAAAGTTAATCATTCTGAGAGGAGCAGAGAGCTCTGAAGCAGTAAGTTTAACTTCCTGAGACGGCAAAAACTGAGAAAGGAATTCAGCACTGCACATCATTTTTTTGTCTGGCAATACCTACACTCCTTTAAATATTTACTACCTTCTCATCTATCTTTAAAGATCTTGCTTCTTAACTAAAAAAATTCTCCAACTACAAAAGCTAAGCTGCACTCACCCTGAAGTGCGATTTTCCAGTTTTGCAACCCGTAGACACTTGAATCACAGAATGTGCAGATTTGCACTGTTCTACAGGGAAGCACAAGAGTTTGCTAACAGTCTTCTCTGAAAGAAAGATCTAATGAACATTCACTGCTAGCGTCCATTGCATAAGCTTTTAATACAGCAGAAAAAGCTAATAGAATTGCACATACCAGTCTCACTGACTATTTTGCTGTTAAAATAGCATGACGTACTTCAAAACAAAATCCTGTATAAAATATGTAAGTATTTAAAAGATATTCCTAAAGCAGCAAGACCCAAATGAGAAGGCCTAGCAACTCCTTGCCCCGTTAAAATACCCTTTAGCCTTGTGATTTACACAGGAAACAGAACTCTCAAGAACAGCCATTCAAAGCTAACTGAAAATTCAGAAATTATAAATGCCAAAAGAGTTGCTACATTTACATGCTGTCAGGGTTGTTTGCTTTGTGGGTTTTTATGTTTGTTTTAAAATCCATGGCTTGGCCTGTATCACCAAAATAAAGCAACAAAAACCAGTACAGATCAAAAACATCAGTCCAAAACAGCAATACTTGATACAGACAGAGATACATGCTGACATTTCAGCAATGTGGAGCTAAACTATTAACCTATTTAAAAGGAATACCCCAAGATTACCTCAGAACTTTAGAATCCAAAATTATAATAATACACTCAAAAGTATATTTTTGTAATCAGCAAAAAAAGTTAAAAACACTTTCTTGACTTCAGAAAATGGTCCATTAAAAATAATAGGTCAATAACTGCATTTAATGTATATGCTTCTTACAAAGGTTAAGCCTTCAAAAATACCTGGTTACGAACTCTGGGTTTTTAAATTATTATTTTTTTAAATTAGTTTTACAACATTAGCTACTTCTTTGCACCTTTTTCTCTTGGCTTCTCTGCTCTGAAATTAGGGGTGAAATCTCTTGGGTATATGCAATGTCAAAATACTTGTTCAAAATGATAGCATCGAGCTTTGCTGGTAACTAGTTGTGCCTCAATTTGGGCACTTGTGCTTCTGAAAGCTTTCAGGATTATTTTTCTTGAGGTGTACGCTGTTTATCAATCTCCAGGCGTGAATACACTCCTGTCCTACAACCTCCATTTTGGCTACAAGCATGGCCCTGTACTAGTTTCCCAGAAATTAGGTACTCTCTTTCTTCCTGCACAAATTTAGCTCTTAAGCTTCCTTAATGTAAGAGTAGCTTCTTGTTATGCTGATGAAACTCACACAAAGGAACTTCCACCTACTTCCTCCATCTTCTACACACAATAAACAGCCCAGCAATCTGTCCAAACTTTCATCTACTCTCCCACAGCAGCACAAGGGTCTTGATACTTCAGCTGCCCATTGTAACTATGAGAAACTGTTGGCCACTTCAGTTTTATAAAACAGATGAACAAAGTACTTTTTCACCACCGCAGTTCTCACATAGTCAAGAGACAGAAAATCCTAATATGGCAGCTAATAGCCATTGTTCTGCTAATGCTCATTTCAGACTGCCAAAAGACATGGGGATCAGCAGCTCAGAGTAGCACCTTTTCCATGACTGCTAAATCACTAGCAGAAGAATAGACTTTGTTTCATCAAGATACGATGAAAGAAAGTGAGCCTCATAAAAGAAACAAAGGAAAAGGCAGGTTACAGCAGTGCAGCTGTGGAACAGGAAAGCAACTGAAGTGTTTTACTACTACATGGGTCATTTGATAGAGGTCTATTACTACTCTGTGTGGCACAAAGCTGTGGTGCTTCTTGGGTTGTTTCAGTACTGCTGCTGTACTTTTCCACACTGGAAGTCTCACACGTCACAGATTGCTGTTTTCCTGGTGTCTTTAATTCTGCACTCACAGTACTTCACAAGATGCTACACTGTACCAGAAGCGAGCTGCAGTATTAAATAAAATTCATTCCACTGCAGGGAAAAAGAGTCTTAAAATACAGCAGTTGTTAATATATACAGACACTTTCATTTTAAACTCCTTATTTTCTTCCACTTGAGTGCCAAAACAGAGTCACTATTCACACAGGCTGTCAATAGACTTTGAGACATGAACTTTGAGTGTCTTGACAAAACCCCAATAAGTAAGCTTATTGTAGTTCATAGTTACAGTGAGAAAGACAGATAAGAAAGCCATATACAGAATTAAGGAGACTTTGCACTTTTCATCATGCCCAGCCCTGGGTAGTTCAGATGGGGTACTTGCAGGCAAGCAGGCAGGCAGGGTCATCATCAGTTGTTTGTGTTGGGACACCTCATAGATTTCACTGCTCACTCTGAAGACTGGCGATTCATGTGTGCTTTTTAGTTTCTTTGTTTTTAAAAGTCTTTAAAGTTGCATCACTCGGAATCAGATAAGTCACTTTAAACAAAGCAAAGTGTTAAGTGTGACAATTTATTTATAACATACTTCCCACCATCACCACCACACACCACCCTGTGAAAGAAAAACCCCTGCTGAAAGGGTGACAATTTTTAGCCTGCTTGAAAGAAATTCAAAGTATGTTTGAAAGAAATTCTTCACTGCATGAAGAGCCACTCTAGCCAAATTAAGAGCATAACAGGAGGGTGGAGAAGGAGGGATAATTCAAAGCATACATTTACTTCAAGCATTCTGGATTAGTCTACTCCTCCACTTCCCTAAGAAGTCAATACACAATTGGTCTAAACTCATACCAATTTCTACATTACATTTAAAAGAGAAGCTAGGCAAGAATCTTTAGTGTAGTAAAGAAACCCCAATGCTTTTTAAATATACTTTTCAGATTTCAGTAGGGGAACTGGAAACTAGCCTAAACATCTTCTATCTCACATTTACTTCCTAATATAAATATTAGCTCAGGAAGTATAGCCTAAGAATTCTGACACAGCCACTATCTTAAGGTAGCTTCTCTTGTTAAGAGGACTTCAAGACATACACTTCTGTTAAAGCTTCTGATACTTGCAGTTGTAGGCCACATAGAAACTCTCAGCATCACACAACTTATTTTTCTTTTAACATCACACACTGTTGAAGCAGCGTTTGGTGCTGAGAATGGATTACTTCCAAGGGGGCAAGTTTTGTGTGCTAAATTTGTAACAGGAAACATGCTGGAGAGAGAACCAGCAGGCATGGAGAGACCAGATATGCTGCTACACAGGAGATAGTGAGGTAAACTGTTTGTGTTTAGAGTGGGTGTAGCTTGTTCCATAGAGTGTTCATGAGGCAAAGGACCAAAACTCTTTCTCAAGCTCTTGTACCACAAGTAAGGTGCAGTAAAGTAACAGTGGCTTGTTTACTTCTTAATAAAAACCCCCCTTCTTCCAAAGCATAAGGTACTGACAATTCCTTAACAGATGGGACTCAAGGTTCAGCCTAACGAGCCAGACCTCTTTTTCTAAATCTCCCTTCTCAGCTAAGTGTAACATGCTGCTTTATCAGCAGTTCAAATCCCTTGAATGAAAAAAGGAGAGGTGGTGGTAGAAATACAGCCTAAAACCCACAGCAAATTATTTTGTCCATATATGTAAAGTGAGAGATGCCCTATTCTTCTCTCTCCTTAGTTTCTGAAAGTTATCCATGATTAGAACCTACCAAGATGTTTGAGAAGTATTTTAATCAACACTGCACTGACTCTGGTCTGCATAACACTTGTGCATTAAACTCGAGATACCTCAGTTTTTACACAAGATTGAATATTTTCCTGTCTTCCTGTCCTAAAGGTTCCTCTATTCCCCTTCAAGGGGAAGAGAGTTCTATACAACAGGTACTTCCTTATGCCTCTGAATGGGAGAGGAAATAATTTCATGATGCTGTCCAGCAACATCTACTTTTCTCTTAAAATAATGTTTTATAATTTGACTGGGAGGGGTGGGTGGGGTGGAGAGGGAAAAAAGAGCAGGAGTATAAAAAGAAAAAAAACAACAAACAACAACAAGAGAGTCTCTCCTTGGCTCTTTCTCCACTTAAAATGGAGATAAGAACAGATAGCAAAAGCTCCATCCAGTCAGGAGGAATCCACATATATTCCTCCAGACAGGTGAATCTGTTCTACTGTATGACATCAGAAAATGCTCTATCAGTGTTAAAAACAAAGTTGTAAATATGGACACTAAGATTTTGGGCAACAAAATGATCAGGAAAGGGCCTGAACAAGTTGTGCCAACAGAAACAGGGTTTGGGGTTTATTTTGTGTAGATGCGAAATGGCAAAGCCTCCACAAATTTTATTTCTGGGAGTCTCTACAGAAGGCAGAGAAGTCTAAAAGGCTAAAACAAGGAGCCCTAACAAGGAAAAGGGGTGTGCTTACAAGGGTCCGTATCTGGTCTCGTATTTAGAAACAATGTTCTTGCATCGTCCCACTTCCTTGCGCAGCTCTGCAACCTCCGTCCTCAGGGCTGTATTCTCTTTCTCAAGAAAGGCTGCCCGAATTGTGATCTGATTCTCCTTTAATCGCCGAGCATCACGGGAACGCTTTGCTGCCACATTGTTCTTCTTCCGCCTTGTCCAATATTTTTCATCCTGTAGCAAAAAAAAAAAAAAAGAAGAAAAAAAAGATGCCAACCTGACAGCTATATCAAATAGACACCTCTTTATTGTACAATGACATTCACACCAATTGCTATATTGAAGAATCTCCTTTGTTGGTTTGCAGGGCTCAGACACCAAAGTGCAGGCAATCTTACAGTACTGTAAGATTTCAACCTTACACGAGTCTTGTTAAAAACAAGTGCACTGCTAGAACGAGGGAGATTAAGAGACATGGCTATTAAGAAGCTGTTTAACTGAAATGCTCCCTTTACTTAGTTTCAGTTTGGGAATGAACTTCCACAGAAAACAACCTGTATTGTTGTCTGGGCTGCTTAAAGCCCGATCAGTCGTAATGCTGGGCAAATATATACAATGACCTTCAAAAGCACAGTTGATGAGGATGTGACTTGATAGTTCTTCTAATTTCTGTGTATAGCATGATAAGTTGCTCCTGCCCAGTAACTATCTCATGATAACAAACCAGCAAAACAGCAAGAACAGCAGTTGACTTGCCAATTCTATTCTTGGCAGTGCTTCTGCCCGATCACGTAGGTATAGCACATTAGCTTTATGTGTCAAAATGTTTGGGCAAAGAGTCAGAAACTTTGACCAGGGCCTAGAGAAGTTTGCAGCGATAAATTTGTTACCTTTTGCTCATCTGGGACAAAAACCTTCTTGGCTTTTTTAATCATGGGTTGTGGTTTCAGGTCCTCTTCAGTAAACTTGTGCTTGCGAGGATTGAAGAGCTCACCACCAGGCACACTGGACAGGACTAAATCAGCAGGGTCAGGGTTAAAATTCACCTCAACTTCTACGCAGTCAGGATCAATGGGGCTGGGAGTATTTCTCTCATTTTGTGGTGGGGACTCTGGCAACAACAGGAGAAGTTACAATACATTCAACAGGATTAAGTGAATTAATGAAGACGACAACTTGGGTATCTCTATTGCCCTACTGGGGGCAGTACTTAATAGTAGTATTGGGTATTTTCCTAAGGTGTGCTTGGTGCTGTATGGCTGCTGGTACTGAGAGAAGCCATACAGTCCAGTTTGTAATACAAACTCTAGGAACATATGCCAGACTAACAGACATTAATAGATAGATGTGGGACAGGAGTTAATACTTCCTTGGCAAAAACTACATGCTTTGTACACTTAAGAAGTGCTTTCCGCAGCAGTAAGAAGTGTGAAATTTGTATCAGCCTGAGTTTTGTGCCAGAGAAAGCCTTACGGAGACAAGCCTGCACAAAGACCCTGGTCCTCAAGTCCTTCAAAGGTCAGACAATTGTATTTCCAAACACAGGACTAAATAAAGGTGAGCCTGTTACAAATGCAACAGTATTCTACCTCTTCACCACATGGACACAAACGTCCAGATTGTCTGACACTGGTAGTGTTTGTATGAACTCTGTCATATTTATCTATCGTTTAAAAACTTCATACACATTAATTTAGATTAGATATTAGGAAGAAATTATTTACTGTGAGAGTAGTGAGAGTTACCCAGAGAAGCTGTGCATGCCCCCTCCCTGGAAGTGTTCAAGGCCAGGCTGGACAGGGCTTTGGGCAACCTGGTCTGGTGGGAGGTGTCCCTGCCCATGGCATTGGGGTTGGACCAGATGATCTTTAAAGTCCCTTCCAACCCAAACCATTTTATAATTCTACAAGCTGCAAATGTCAGTGCAATTTGAAGTTGCGATCAATCAATAAGTTTCTTTCATATGCCACCTAGAAAAAAGCCACACCCTATGTCTTACTGAAGGAGTTCCACTTCTTGTCTTTTTCACACATTCAGAGAAGAGGCCCCGAGTAAAATGCTTTCTGTAAATTCTGCTCATAAAATAGTACTGTGAAAGTTTAGTAGCTATCATGTTTAAACTCCAAATCTAGGGCAAACTGAGCTACTGAATTCTTTAATAGAGAAGATCTCCATACTACAAATGAAGAGCAGAAGTTTTCTAGTACCATTTATGTATAGTTTTGTTTCTTTGTTCCTCAATTCCCACTTCAAAGCACCACAGAACATCAAACCGCATAATTAACAGACCTTTTCCAAGTGTCTGTTCTCACATTTCACAGGCTAGTGTCAAAAGATGCTTCATTGTTCTTCTGTTTAAGCATTGTTACTTGAGGTACATTAAGTTAGCTACGTTCACCCAAGCAGACCAAGCCACCAAGGTAGCACAAATGACTTGTCATAAACGATCAAATCTGTTGTAAAATAACCTGAGAAACTATTTTCTCAACATGCCCTGCTTCTCACTAGATTAGCAATGCCAAGACAGCAAACACTTTATGTTGATGTTTCAGCTGTTCTAATTTCAAAAGAGAAATAGACTGTACACTGAGAGACATTTACTCATTTTTTCCCAGGAAGGGGGAGAAGGAAAGAAGGGAAGAAGGGAAGAGGCAACGTCTTCATGAATTGACACATGAAGTAAGGCTGAGCATGTTTGTGCTGCTTAACCTGCCACAGCTAACACTGACAGGTTAGCATGTCTACTCTTTGTTCTAAAGAGGAACCTTTTAATACGAGAACAACAAAAATCTCTCAGAGTCCCATATTATTCGACCTACCTGTGCTGGAGGCTGCTTCAGACTGCTGGTAAACCGCAGTGGAAGAAGAAGATGCAGGAGAACCAGTGGAGGCACTGGCAGACTCTTTTCCTTCCAGCTCAGCCACAGGCAAGAGTGGATTCTGGTTCAAATCCAGGTGAGTAGGGCTGGAAGGAATTCCATTCTCCAGAAGAAACTCATCCAGATCCATGTACTCCAGGTGGAAAGATTCACCATCATAAGGAATAGTTTTGTCCCAGATGGGTGGCATAAGGGAAGCCGAGACCGCCATAGTGCTGGCAGCTGCTGCCTCATCTTCCTCAAGCTTTATCTTCTCCTTCTCTTTATCTGGAAGACACAAGTAGGTCACTGTACAAGATGCAACACAGGAGACACTCAAGGTTTAAGAGTCTAACAAAATGCCCACAAAAGGAAACTCAGTATTTCTGCATTATGACACGATCTGAAAAAAACAGATGTTGAAAGGCAACATTCATACATTCATGTGTAACTCAGGATGGAATGATCTGGCTCTCTGTGATGGCTGGACCACAGACATTTGAGTAGCCTTGAACACCAGCATCTTTGTTGTGATAACTTGCCAAAGTGTGATATAATGCTGCATCTAGCTTATTAATTCATCACTGCAAAATAGCCTGGTTTTCATAGGTTTATCTTGGAGGACAGCAAAAGTGAGTGCCCATAAGTAGGATTACATGGGAAGTCATTAAGAAAACTCCACGGAAGCAGAATAGTTTATTCTACACACAAGGAAAGAAGATGCAGAAGAACAATCTAGACACAAACAAGAAAGGAATATGGGTTATCAGATTACATTTGAAAATCAGTCAGAAGGTCCAGAGGACACCAGAGACCTGGATGTCTATTGTTGAGTATTTCAGAAGCGCGTCTCTCTGAAATGACTCAGCACGTCCACACAAAGCAATAGCTCCAAATGCTGTTCACTATAGATAGCTCAGAGTACCTACATACAATTTTCACTCTTTGGGGAGATGTCTGATGAGGCACACTCCCACACCCCACCCCCAAGCCACAAAAGACTGATGAATTTTTCTCCATTTACTGTGCTACAGTGCACATAATACAGAAAAATGGCTGTTTCTATGTTCCACATAGCTACTGAATCTTAACAATTGTCTGGGACAGAATCCAAGCAGAAAACTCAAGTTATGGAATAATTACATAATTTAAGATAAAAATAAGCTGGCAGGGAAAAAAAAGAAAAATAAAACCCAAGTAATTTCCCTGATTAAATTCTCCATGTAGTCATGCAGTTCTACCAGCACTGAAGGAGGCATTGCAACAGCAGTGCCAGCACTGCCATTAAAAGGAACTGTCATCAGTTGCACCCAAACTGGGTCTCACCATGAAAGCTGACAAATACTCAGTTCAATAGAACAAGGACTTCATGGACATACACTGGACCAGTCTGGATCTCCAGGATTCACACAGGTTAGCCCGAAAAAATGCACAAATTTTTGGCATTAGGGTTTTCTAGACTGGCTACAATATGCTAAAGGAGTATTTTTCCTTATCGGGGGTGAGAGTGGGGGTGAAATGCAGTTCTAAATCAGAAAAGCCTATTTATATAAAACCTATTCTGATACAACTGGTAATCCTTCCACTGTTGCCTCAGCTGGTGTGGCACCGAGACTGAAAGCTTTTTATGGCTTAAAGAATGGTGCTGCCATACAATGGCAATGAGAAATTTTATGCCATACAACGACATAAATTGCTGTCATAAAAATGATCATTTTAACCTACCATACTCTGAACATTCTATACAAAAGAAGATACCAACTTTAACCTAAACAGCTGAGAAAATATTCACCAGCCACCAACTTAGGACTAAGAGCAAGTACCTAAAGAACATGTTAAATTCACAGCAGTGGCTTCTGGACCTGAGCTTTGTTAACATCTTCTTGCAGCTTTTGGCCTTCCCCCTTGCCACTTCACACTGCTGCCTCTTAACTGCCATCTCCCAGCTCCTATTCCTGC
>NW_010196534.1:16502-20600 GCF_000695765.1 Mesitornis unicolor
CTTTTTGCAGGGATGTTTTGCAGCTTTCCTACTCTTTGCTTGGGCAGAGAAAATATGCAGGTTAACAGCCATGACCCAAATAACCTGAATGTTTCTAAGCAGGTAGCATTTCTACCTACTACCTGCTACTGCTACCAGGTAGCAGTAGCATTTCTCCTACTTGAAGCTGGTAAAGAAACAGTGTCTAGTCTACTTCATGTATAAGGAAGATTTCACTTATTACTGAAGCACATCCCACCAAATTGGAGCCACCATTTTACACCCAACTTGTGAATCGGGGCCTGCCTACTTCAATAAGGTCTGCGTAGTGCCCTGCACAACCAAACCCAGATTTGCATTGAGGCTTGTGGATGATATCCTAGTAAAGGCATCACCAAAATAAATGCAAGTGACAATAATTAATTCTTTGTAAATCACTTTATTTTTTACTCAACATGATAAAAACTTGTGACAGTTGAGTCAAACTGACAACTAAAAAGAAAAAGAGAAAAAAAAATCATTCTTTACTCTTGAAAACCACAGTATTCCATTATAAGTTATGCCCATTTTAACTCAAGCCAGCAGTGCTTTTGTTTTGTAGCACCTAATACCACATCTTCAACAGAAGAGAGAAGAAACCGTAACTGATTAGTAGACTAAACATAAGGCTTAAAAATATTTTTCAGGAGGTAGATGCCAAAAAGACGATACTGCTGCTATATGTGGCTCTTCTCAGATCTTTTAATGCCTTTTATATGATCACCAACATCCTGCTGTACTTCAGTAACCTGAAAAGGCTGTGGCCACTCCAACTTCCTCTTGCTATCGTCCCTGGCTCACACCAGATTAGATCCTTTCTTCATATGAGAAGAGAATTTTTTTCTTTTTGCTATATGTTGGCAAGTGGACAAGTACTGAGTCCCCAGTGCTGTCTTTGTTTAGCTATGCTGTCTCACTCTCCCCTCACTTCTAACAGCAATATCTGAAACAAATTGAAATAGCAGAAGTTAACATGCATATTGGGTGTCCATGTATTTCAAATGCGATACATAAATAGATAAAATTGTGGTATGATGATTTTTGCATTGACATTTTCCCACTGGCTTTCTTTCAATTCATGCAATCTTTATTTCTGCTGCACAACATCCTGCTGGGTGCACTATATCTAATAATACACTAATTAACTTCTTACATCTTGAGGGGGAAGTTTCTGCTTGACCCAGCACAGTGATCTGAAACATTAATTCTCTGAAGGTATTTATAGTGTAAACAGGTATTACCTGACAGCAGAGCTGCAGTATCCTAAGAGGCTCCATTTGCAGTGATTCAAGGTCACCCTGATAAATCTGGACTGCACTTCTGCAGCTGATAGCTCAGGTCCGATTTAGCCCCCTCATTCTGCTACTGTGACCTATTAACCAGGCTGTACATCTGCTGTTAACAGAGAGATCACTAGTTTATGCTAAGTAATTCAGGCAGAGCATTCCAGTTCTTGAGCTATTGGAAATACTGCTGTTTTAGCCAAAAGTAGCAGCCTGGAAAGAGCTTTATTCCACATCCCGGTTTTTCCTCAAAAAACCCCAACAAACAAACCAAACCCACACCAAAAGACATTTTGGCCACAACTGTCAAGCGCTATTCCAGACACAAAGAGAACAAAAACTTCTCTGACAAAGTTTCCCTCATCCACCAACAAAATATTGTCAAGTTATACTGAAAACACTGCAGACTAAGGCTGATTGCTCCACAAAGCTTTAGCCCCCCTTGTGACAACGGAACTAGAGAGGTTACAGGGTTCTGTTTTCCTGACGCGCATTACTGTGATGTTTGTCGAGGCATTCCTCCTGCCACAGCAGCACACAACTGGTGATTAAGGCATCCTTTGGAGAGAATGCAGCAGCTCGTTATTAATAGGAGCCAGACCTGCACTCCTGCGCCAGAATATTAATTCTCTTCCCTTACCCCCACAGGACTTCTTATAAAGAGATTCTTATTTTTATTTCTTTAATCCCTACAATGTGTGCGACAACAACTTACAGCCAGGCCAGTCAGATACACTCGGTAGATGGCAGGGCATTCAAGATGATGGCATTCAGTGGGAACTGGATGTCCTCCTCTGTTGCTCAGAAGGATTAGAAACCCTGCTTGCTTGTCGGGTAGTCAAATTACCTCCAGCAGCTGGAAAACCCATAGGTAGCTTGTGGAGGCTATAAATGGACACTGCAGCTAGTTGGTAGTGTTTCTCACAGAATAAGAGAGAAAATTGTATTTTTGTCAACAGGCATTCCAGACAAAAGGCACAGGGTCTTTTCTCAGAATGCTTGCTGAAATCACACCACTGTATTAAGTAAATTAGTAATTATTTAACATTTTGGCTGTGTCACTATACTATGAAAGGAATAGAAAATAAACAAGGATCCTCTGAAGTCAGTTGAGTCACAATTCTACTGACATGTCTTTTGTAAAATTAGGTGTAACTACCTGTTAACACAGAAGGCGTTCTTTCTTTTGTCTTGCAAATATGCAAACAAGAAAAACGTCAGCGATCAAAATAAACAGAAAGCAACAAGTTCCACAAAGTGTGAAGTGAAACAGTACAAGGTGGACTAAGGAAATCTATGGAGAAATTTTAAGAATGAGAATGGTCTGAACTTCATCATAGAGTGAATGGAGAGGGGTAATCAAGATGCAATGGACTCACTAGCAAGCTTTAGAGAATCAGGCTGAACACCTTCCCAGGCTGGAATGGGGTCAGCTAGTAATAAGAAAAGTACCAAATGTTTCCAATTTCAGAAAAATGCACTACTTCAAAATTGTATTAATTTTAAAATGTTACCTCTTCATAGGCCAAATCACATGATTCTGGACAAGAAAACCACCCCTACGACAAAGTCACCATATCCCAGTCAGCTACCATCATAGTTTCCATGCATGAACTTAAATTGCTCCTGCTGGCACCATCCCCTTTATAAAGGATTGGGTGAAGAAATGTCTTAAGAAATCCATAAGGTTGTAGATTGAAGATTCTATGTACTGCAGCATCCTGCACCATAGCAACATAACTAAAACCTTTATCAGAGGCTGACCCTTTTTTTTTTTTAAGATCTATATTCAAGAGAAAAAAAAGATATTTGCTACAATCACAAGGATACATTTACACAGTACTGTGCAATGTTAGACATACAAAGTAAATGGCTGTGAACTAGGATCCTCACTGGGAACAATGTTGCAAACCTTGCCTGCACTGTGGTCTACCCTGGATATCGTCTGCTGATCCAGAAATGCTTCTCAACTCTCAAATTCCTAAACATAAGGACTTAGTTTATTATACATCAGTACACTGGGCATTACAGCAGTGTAGATAAACCTGAGCCATTACAGCAGTGTAGATAAACTTGAGCCTTCCTCAAAATCAAACTGATACTCAGAAAGGCAAAAACACTGCCAGGTGGAAAGAAAAAAAAAAAGAGTAACAAAAAAAAAGTGCCATCAGCAATGAAGACTATAAGCACCAGCACTGTTATTTACACAGCTGCTGTCTGCATCGTCAGTGGGAAAGAGATGGCCCCAGCCTATACAGGATTGCATGCACAGGCAGGCCAGTTATACCTTTATGGATTATCACCAAACCTAATCTGAAGCGATTTGTTGTTTCTGCGTGTCATCACGCAACTCCGCAGCAATTAAGGTCAAGGAGGACTCGAAACCTTTTCACGGCTGCTTCAAACTCCCCTGAAGACAGGGGAGGCTTCAGACAGCTGAGGGAATAAAACCAGCCGGCCACTTCCCGACTTCTGCCCACCTCTCGTATCCCGAGCATTTCATTTTGCCCAGCGCAGACACCTGAATACACCCGAAAGGACGATCTCAGCAGCTGAATTTTCCAGTAGCACCGGCTCGCCACCGCGGGGGGGCCTCAGCCTCGGAGGGGGGGAGCGGGCCCGGCTCCAGGCCAGCGGCCCCGGCGGCCGCCCCATAAACCCGGCGGGCCGGGATCCCGTGCTGCCGGCACATGGCACGGTCAGAGGGAGGGAAGGGAGGGGGCGGAGGGAAGAAGCGCGGGGCGTACCGGGGAAAGGACGCCAGGCCCGGGCGTGCGGCCTCTTCGATAGGCGCTCC
>NW_010196535.1:0-12505 GCF_000695765.1 Mesitornis unicolor
ACAGTTATATGTAATATATACAGTATTTTTATAATTATCATCTTTTGAATAATAGTGCAGATTCTTGGTAGTCTGGTGTCCAAAGAAAATTTCAGTACGATTAATTTGCTCCCCTGTGTTAGCATCAGATGTTCTTTGCCTGTAACTTGGTGCTTTTTACAGTTGCACAAAGCCAAAAACATTTACTGAACTGACAATGGAGAAAGAGCTCCTGAACTGTTTTTTGGTCAGGAAGCTTCTGCAGTTGTAGTTCTAGAATATGAAAACTCCAACTCCTTTGACTACAAAGTCAAAAATACACTGGTCTCGCAATGCAAGATGCTGACCTCATTCAGGCTCACTTAACTAATTCCTGTTTGTTCAAAAATTCATAAGAAGATTTTCATAATGGGAAAATTTTGTCCAATTGGATGTTATTTTCGATAAGTTAACCTTTGTACAAGTTTTCTGCCAGCTGGGATACTGTCATCATCTTACAGCTGGCATAAAACAGGTGTGAGGACCCTACTGTGCTCTTTAATTTGATGTAAATTTACTCATTTGCCTATCTCTGATCCAGCTTGAATCACCAAGTGATCTGGCATTTTGTGCCTTCAGTGTTTGCATCAACCAGTGCTCAAGTATTTCCTTTTCATACTTAAATGATTTAATGGTGGTCCTAAAACAAACAAAACAAAACCACAAACTTAAAACTTTGATTTGCCTTTCTGAGGTTTACAGTTGTGTGATTCTGCTCAGACTGACCAAGAGAGGGTGCTCAAAATCCATTCTTTACCACTAGATGGGAAACATTGCATGGCTTACAGGTTGTTCTCAAGACCTTAGTGGGGATAGTGAATTTAAATGCTAAGGAGTTTGCAAAATTAAATAAAAGAAAAAATGCAGGACTGTTGTCAATGTTTTAAATCTCTATCAGGGAGAAAAAATACAGGAATATGCAGATGGAAGAATATATAAGTATGCACTCCCTTTCAGTTACACACAGTCAGGATACAAGATTGAGTGATTAATTCTGTTTTCTTCTGTAACTCTTAATTTTTATAGTTTGTAGTGATGGCATATGACACCGGGACAGTTACTAAATTTTGAAACCGGTTTTAAGCTTTTAAAATTAAGTTGAATTGCAATCTTAAGGAAGCTGGGTACCTGTAGTAGGGTACCAGTAGTCAAAACACTTCAGTCAAGACTGCAAATGTGTTGTAGGTATTTAGTTTAATCTTATGATTGGAAAAGCAAGATGTGAAAGTTGGCTCCTACTAGATACTGTCGCTTGGGCCACAGATGTTGCTTTGGGGATTTTTTTTTGCAAATACCATATAAGTAGTAATTACAGATGTCTTCAGCATGCAGAGTATGTCTAAGTACCATGTTTCATTAAGGTGGCAATTGTATATTCTCAAAAATTCATTCATTCTAAAATTAAACTGCCTATCTGCTCTATATGATATGAAATCAGTTAAGCTTCAAATTACTGTTTGGACAACTGGTGTTTGTTTAATGCCTGTACATTACACAGATAAACCATTTTTCTTGCTGCATCTTGTACTGATTTCTTCAGTTGCAAATTATCTCAAAAAATTACCATTTCTTCATGAGATTTTCTTTATAGATTCACAGTGCATAGAGAAAAATAAGTGTGTGTTTTTTTTCCCCAGATCATTCCCTGGCTCCCCCATACTCACTGGCTTCCTTACTTCAAAAGTAACTGGTCAACATCAAGTTGTGCTCCAATTTCTGTATCACTTTACAAGCAGATCCAAGACAGATACCTTTATCTTCATTGATAATCACGCATGAAATCTTATTTCACATCTAAAGCTGTTTTTTCCTTATAAATTTGTCTCAAATTAGAAAAAAAAGTAGGAGAATTCCTACAATAACTTTCTGTGTTTGTAATTTTTAGGTTCCAACATCAAAATTCTTGAAGATCAGTTTGATGAACTAATAATAGAGACTACAATGAAGCGTAAGCAGTGGCCTAGAAAGATATTGATGCACACTATCCAAGCCATGAAAGCAGAGCAAGAGATGTTGGTGAGTAGCCTAACATTTTCAGAAAATCTTTGCATATAGTAGCTGCTGACCATGTGTAACTTGAAAGAAAGAAATTATCGAATGTTGACCTTTAAGAACACTCCCATTTTGATTCTTCGTGATATAATGAAATTGTTTATTAATTTTTTCTTCAGTAAAACGAGGGTTCCTGCAATGTGGTGTGACTATGAGTGAATTGGGCCTATGGCACAGGTTACTTAAGGAGATTGCTTCAACGTGATGACTTAGGATTTACATGCCAGTGTACACTTATTTATCTTGTCAGATCCAGGTTTCTGAAATTCTTGGCTGAAGAATGGTTAAAGTACTAAATGTTATGATACATACAGGTATTATCATGTGCAGTATATGACTTTTAAAAAGATATCTGTGTTTTCCTAAGCACTTTTGTTAATAACTGCATTGAGTAAATTTTTTTAGTAAAGAAAGCACAAAACAAGTAATATAGATTAATGAATAGGTGCAGTGACCTCTCTGGGTTTTTTTGACAGTGAGCGTAAATTACTGGCATTTAGCAACCAAGGACATGACTGGATTGTTTAATTTCTTTCCTGCAGTTGCATTAGGCCTGCCTTTTGCTTATCTGCTTATTAATTAGGAGTAAATTTTCTTGACTGAATTTTCATGAAAAGAAAAGGACAAGAGACAATGAGCACAAATGGAAATGCAGGAAATTCAATGTAACCATTCAAAAACAAAAATTAAAGGCTGTGAAGGTACTGAAACCCTGGCACAGGTTGCTCAGTGAGACTGTGGAGTCTCCATCCTTGGAGATACTCAACCTGACTGAATGTGGCCCTGAGCAACCTGCTGTAGTTGGCCCTGCTTTCAGTAGGGGGTTGGACTACACCATTTTTAGAGGCACTTTTCAAGCTCAACTACTCCATGATTCTATGAAGCCCTGGTTTTGCTGGGATAGAGTTATTTTCCTTATAGAAGCCAGGGATTTTTTTTTTTTTTTCTTTTTTCTTTTTTTTTTTTTTTTTAGAAAGTTGTTTTAAGAGCCTGCATTGCATTTCTGAGGGCTAAAATTGACAAAAGTAACTCTCGGTTAGCCTAGCATAGATGATTTACAGTAAGTAAAAGTGCGTGGATAGATATCTGTTTTAAATCTGAGATACTTTCTAAAATATATTGCCTTTTGTGGTCTCTGTTTTGTCAATATATCAAGATGTAAAACAAATAAACTAAAATAAAATATGCCATTGCATAAAACTAGGATTTAACAAGACCTTTTAATCTTTCTGCTAAAGGAAAACTTATGTTCTACCTGAGTCCCAAAGTGGATTCGTTATTAGAATGCCTCTCATGCTAGCTTTTGTCTATTGCTGACCACTTCAACTTTTATACCACCACAGCTAGATGATTATTTTAAATATAAGTGTCTGCAAAATATAGCAAGTTTTTAGTTTATCTCTGTAAATGAAGTGGCTTTTTCCCCCCCTCTCAGCTACTTCTGCGAAGGTACTGGTGGTTTCTCTACTTTTGGTCGAGGAATTTTTGTTCTTTTTTGACCCTAGCTACTCCTGTGATGCATGTTTTCTGAGGCATAAAGAGCAGCTATGAAGACACAGTAATTAACTGCAGTTTATCTGGAGAGAACCACGCATTTAGTGCATAGTCCTATAATTGCCAAAGCAAGAGATCATCCTGTAGTATTTCAGTCAATACGTTCTGTTATGTTTGAGGATAATGCAAGCAATGTTTGTTGTTCTGCTTGGAGCTGTTACTGTTAACTTGCTAAGAAGATGTGTGAACTGTGAAAAATTTGCTGTGGTAAAGCTTTAGGGAGGAATAAGTAACTTTCCTCCTGCTTGTTTTGTTTTTGATTGAAGAAGGTTGAGGGACAGCTTCTGAAGTGCAGAAAAACACTAACTTGCAGATGATGTAACGTACGTTCCCATGTCTTTGCTCTGTTTCCTTCTTTCCCAGTAGTTACTTCTAATTCCATCTTCAATGTAACTAAAGGTCAGTTGTATTCATTATTTATGGTGAGTTGGCTTTGTGTCACAGTTAACTGATGTCAAGTCACAAGCCTTGCAGTAGGACCAAAGAGCCAGAGAGCCTGGTCTGTGAAGGAGACTGTTCTTATGCATAAGCGATGGCAGAACTAGAATGTAGTCATTTAAGTAGTTTTCTTTTTCTTAGGTTTTTGTCTTAATGTCCCCTTTATTCGCATTGGCTCCTCTGTGAAAGCGTACTGTTTTTGTGAATGGCTCCTTAGAAGTCAGAGCAGCTCTTTTTCCTTGGTTGTGCAGCAGGTGGCAACGCTTCTTCCAAAATGCCTGGATTTCAGTTTAGTTCTCATGCTGTAATAATTAGGATTCTGCAAACTAAAGCAGATTTTGGAGACATGTTTGCAGTGAACTTCACTGTGTTAACCAGAACACTGTTTTCAGTAACTGAGTATCTATAAATGGTACCTCTAATACATTCTTTATCTAAATAATTCCACCACCATCTCCTTCTATTAGTCTTTCTCCATTGTTCTGACTGCTATGTGTATATTAGATATCTATTAAACCAAGAGGTTATTTCAGAATTTTTCTTTTTTATTTTTTTAATATGCAGAAGCTCTACCAGCCTTTTGTAACACCAGAAGAGAGAAGATTGCAGCCTTCTCAAGGTAAAGATTTTGCGGGGAGGGCAACTGTACTGAAAAACCACTGCCTACCTTACTGTCTAGCTGTAAATGTTTAAGAAGCTTTCTTTAAACTTGTATAAAATTATTGACTGTTTAAATAATTAACTAAAATACCTAGGAGTTTGTCATAACTGAATGTACTGCTGCATCAGTTTGTGTACCCATTTCTTTTCTTCTAAGCGCTGTCTGCTGTTAGGCATGGTACTTAAAGGCAAAAACTGCCCACTGTGTGGGTTTGGGGTAGGAATTGTCACAAAGCCACACTCAATAGGTTTTCTTACTGCTTTCCTTCACCGCTGGTGGAGGCCAGATGGGGAACTGGATGGATTGCTGACATTATACATTGACCGTTCCTGTGTTCCTTTTACATGAATACTAGAAATGGTTCAGTCTCTCTTCCTAATCACTCAGTTTCTTCAGGGAATTGAAAGCAGTTGTGTAGTACTCTGGCAGTGTTGACTTTCCTAATTTGCACAGTAGGCATCAAGTTTTATTCTGCCTGTGTCATTTGTAAGGGTTGATGAAGAAACAAAACTGCAAACAATATCTTAAGTTTGCTACATGCTTTTGAAAGAATCCTTGTCCAGACTCTGTGGAACGAGGTGGTGTATTTTGCAGACAATGATTGAGTTGTGCTTTCTTGAGGCTGGCCTTAAGAAATTGAAAGTTGTCTTGCCTGTCCTTAATTATTGAAAAATGACAGAATTTTCCAGTGCTGTTCTAGTTGGAAAGTGTGGTTACAGAACCCTTGCTATGGATCACTGCTCATGATGCAAAGCTGGTGTAACAAGCAGCGGTGGTAAAGTTTGAGAAGCTGAGCTTAATCTTCCAGTTTGTACCCTGCTGATCTGAGTTCACTCTAGGCATCATTTCCTCTTTGTAAACAGGAGACATTGCTTCCAGAAATGCCAGCCTGTGCAGCACAGCAGCTAACAGGAGCAGAAAAGTGTCACTTCACGTGTGGGTTTCTTTTGGTTTCTGATGTTCAGATCTATGCTTTTCTGATGCAAATTAACTACTTCTTGTAAGTTAGTAACAGCTTGCCCTATGGTATTGCCTTTTTGGGTTTGGTAACAGCAAAGTCCTAGCCCAATATAGCATTGAGTTTGTGCTGAATTTTGGTATTATGTAGTCTTTGGGAAGTTTATGTATCCTAGTTTAGCAAGTACAGTGGCCAGAAACCAAAAATGCTTAGATTACTCAATACCTTTCATTTCCTTTTTTCATTTCCCTATGTTTCGGAAAGGCTTGAAGACTGAGGAATACAATGCTGTCCATGTCAAGCTGAACTCCTGCAGGCAAATTTCATTTAACTATGTGTCAGCCTTTCTGTATAACTGGAACAATACAATTAATTATTTTTACTTTTCCTTAACTCCTTCCTTGCCATTTCATAGGGTCACCAGTCTTCTAATCCAAATACATTATTGTAAGACTGCTTCGTTAGGGACTTAACCTTCTTTTAGAGACTGTCCACTACAATAGTAGTGGAGGTGAAGCTACTTAGTTCCCAGGAGCACGCTTGCTTATCTGCTGATTTTATTGATAGCATAGCATTGCAGACAGAATAATGGTGGAGAACATGCAAAACAGCTTTATAAAAACTTAAAAGAGTGTAGCTCTTGAGTAAGGAATTATTATTGCTTGTAAACCAATTGTAAAAAACTTATATTGTGTTGATGATCTTATCATATTGCTACTGCAATCAAATCTGCCATTTCCCCCCAGTATTCTGTACCTGCTGCCTGCTTCAGTGTTGCTGAAAGCTTCTTTTCATTTCTTTTCTTATTAATCCAGCAGAATTAATGCAGTTCATGTTGTTTATGCTTGGTTCTTTTTTATTCTTGGTGTTAATGCTTGGTAAGTTAAGCCAGGAGAAAAATGTCGCTTTATTGTGAAAGCTGACTTGGAGCTGTAAGATTACTTTTTTCCCCTCCTTAAAATGGGTTTCATTCTTCTCATGTTCTCCAGAGTTGTGTTTATTCTCCTTCTTTAATGAATTTTTATCAAATGTAATGTGAACTTGAAAGGTTTGAAAACAAATGTGGGTTTTTTTCTCTATAGCTGCTCTATTCCTTTATGTCAAATATTGTCTTTGTGTCTCATGCTTTGTGTAGGCTGTAGGTTTTCTAGTAAGGAATTTTGTAGCTTGCTACAGTTGAGACTGCTAGGCACTACTACATTTTGACTGATAAAGGGTAGTAATAATAATAAAATAAAACATACGAGCTGTCGTTCTCAATGCTATAATGAAATAGATGTTTTGTAGGTTTACATTTTATATGGGGACTACTGCTTTGCTGTGTAATTTCTAAGAAGTTCATAGCGAGTATTGGAGGCAGGGAGTTAACATTTCAGGAATTTATTTGGGCTTTGTTTTTCTGCAGATGCTTACATCGCAGATCTGAAGCAGCTGACTGAAGTGGCATCCAGACAGATCAGTGGAGCAATGCAGGTGAGATCTCTGTGCTCCAAGGGGATTTTTTTTTTTTGTTATTTTCTTGATCTGTTATTATGCCATGAAACAGGAACTGTAACTCACCTTGATTATAGTTTTGTACAAAAAAGCCTGTATGTGTCCTTTTGAAGCAAGTAGATCTTTAGGTTTGGGCTGCTGAAGTTGTATCTGTTAAGCATTCCCCCTCACATGGTAGTACGGAAGATTACCCTGTGGCTGTAGGAAGTATTTTTTACAGAGATTTTTAGAACCTGCAGCATCTGAAAAATAAAACACTTTTTGAAGACATGTACCACTTCATACAGCACACATTTATTACTCCAGTACCACCTTAGGCATGAACTGTGGTGTTCCTGTGACACTAGAGATGTAATGAAGGAACATTTAAACTTGCCATACTCTTTGTATGGCTTCTGAGCACAGACCCTGTCACTGTTAGACTGGTAGCTCCAAGTTCCCAGCCTTCACCTGTCATCCTGAGGACCATCTCTACAGACACTGAAGCTTTTGGGGCCTGTCAGACCCCAATTAACGTGTTTCATTCATTGTAACCATTACTTTTCCCATGTAACTTGAGATAATTGGGTTTGGTTTTGCAGTCTCTCCCGGCACTGATAGAAAGAGCAGAAGGTTTTTCCCAAGCGTTAACTTGGCAACCAACCTTGGAACTCTGCAAGCTGCGGCAAGAAGTCTTTGCTGGTTGCAAGGCAAAGGAGGAAAAGAGCGTCCAAAACTTTGTATCTCCAGGAGAAGTCACACCAACAGATGCTAGTACCAGAAAAAATCCTTATGTTTTGCTGAAAAGAAAAAAAGTTGTGGGTTCACCAGAAAGAAGATGCTACCCACTTCGACAGAGGAAGATTAATCTCAGTGTGTGAATGTCTTATTTGGTATTTTCACATTGGAAAATCAGTTGTACTCTTGTTCAGTGTGCTCAGTCTATTTTCTCAAATTTTCATCTCACCTCTAATTCAGTGCTATACACAGGAGCTTCCTTAATTATTCAGTCTTTGATCCTTTTAAATATTTCTGTTTTTACTGTTACACTGGTAGTATATGAAAGACTACATGTACCGGTAGCATTTGATACCCAACAAATATATTTACTCATTAACTTTCATTTTTTACTTTTTTATTACAGCATTTAGCTTGAGTCGTTGTGCCTCTCAGAGTTGTGCGTGTGCTTTATGTATGTGGGCAGTCATTTAGTAAACCATAAAGTGCTCATTTACATGAAGCATGTCCCTAAAGAGGATGGAGAATGTCTACTTCTCCTAATGCACCTTCATTTATTACTGAGTCAGGTGACTATTTCTTTAATAAATACATTAAAAGGAAACTCACACTGAAGCATATTGAAAACACCAGATTTGATAGGAAGTTACAGTTTTTAGAAAATCCACACACATATGTGACATTAGTCCCTGCTATTCCACTTTGCCTGAATTTAGGTCAGCTGTGCTTAATTTATAGTAGTTTTTGTTTAAACTTGTACTTCTATTAATTGTATGTGTTTACTCGGCAGTGTGCCCTTGGAACAAGGGTTCGACCATCCCCATCTTACCATCTGATATTTCATTTCATGTAATCCAATTATGCAGTCTGGGGGTTTCCTGGACAATATTTCTACACATTACAGGATCTTGGGTCATGTATGCATTTGTGATGTTTGACTAAACTTTAAAGATCAGTATAGGCTACCAGTAAATGGTTTTAAGTCAAGCTAGTTTACCCTTTTTCTTTTCCCCTTTGCAGATTAGCAGGTAGGCAGAGTAGCACAGTAGTACTAAACTGACCATTTTGCTTTAACCATTCATAACTTTTTCTTGTTTAGGATTGGATGTGCTCACAGTTAATACTCATGTCTGATACGTAGCCTATTTTTAGAGGTGTTTTTAGAAGTTTTATTAATGAAGTGTACTGTGGTAAGAAGTTGGGTCCAACTTAATGTCGAAGAGACTGAAAATTTGCAAGAAAACTTGAGACAGACTTTAGCATCATTTATTTTGTAAAGGTGAGCTTCTGTACTAAGATTTTGTATATTTAATCATATGTAAATATTTGTTTCCCGTCGCTCTTGTATATACAAATGTGTGTTTTTATACAAAGTAAATTAAATCAGTTAAGAAAAGATCAACGTCTCAGATAACGGTGGTGGTTCTAATCCTGGAAGAGATGGGGACTGAACAGTGAGTGTACTTCAGAAGACATCTGTGTTAAATTCTGGCTTGAGTAACTGAAGTAGTTCCATTTACTGCCTTTGAACTCACAACTGTTATTAATCGCAGGGCTACAAAGCCTCTAATGTAAGAGAGGACAGGATGTGAGAGGGGCTGGAGCGGCAAAGCTGTGGAACGTGTGACTGGGACGGTTTTTAACACCGCAACTTGCTGTTCTAGCTGCTTCTGAGTATGCTGGCTTGAAAATCCCCACCATGACTTTCTTCACCACGGTCTCTTTAATCTGAGTCTTCCTAGACTAAGATGAGCCCTGCAAGGTTTTGCCTGACTACCATTATAGTATTTGAATGTTTTCTGTGTTAATATGAAGATTCCCTGCTATACTCTGCAAATAAAGATAGGCAAGTACAGAAAATAGGTAGGAAGAGGTGCATCTCTTTGAAGAGGTCACATCAAAATGGCCAAGGTAGTTCAAATGCCTTAAGAAATAAGTAGGGATAGCGCTGTGGATTAAGACTTAAGTGGATTAATGAATTCGCCCTACAGTGCGTGTTAGTGTTAAGAAATTGCGATAGTTGGCCTGCATGGGATTTGAAGGAAGAGGGAGTGGATGCCCTGTGCTGGGGCAGTCGGGCCTTGTTCCATCGCCTTTATTTCAACCACAGCTGGGTGGAAAAAGAAAAATGCACCTGGAAACGTTGGCCAAATAAATAGTTTAAGGAAGGGTAAAGAAAACAAAACAATGAAGATGCCAAGTGCAACATCTGAATTTACAAATGAATCCACAAATCTGGTGGCCGCTTCTAGTCAAACAGCACTGGAGGGTGTCAGAAGACCTCTAAGAGTAAGTTCTGTGATGAGCTAAACTCAACACTTCAGTGTTGAGCTGTTTTTCGAATGGTTATTAAAAATAAAGATATATTCTTCCCACTGGGAGAAATACATAAAATAATTAATTTTTTCCTATTCCAGTAGCCTTTTGTCCTTCAGTTAACTCTTCATAGAAATCAGCAGTGTTGCGCAAGACAAGTGTCTAATCAGGCTTCTACTGAAATGTCACAACATCCAAACTTCTTATTTTTAACTTGGGGCGAATTGGTATTGCATCAAGAAATGTCTGGTAGTTTTTCTTTATATAGCCTTTGAAATTTTGTAAGACAGCTCAGCGGTGATGGAGGCTTGGGAACATTTCTAAGCAGAGTTTGAATCTCTTGGTTATCAGGGGGGAGAGGGAACATTTCGCTGTGTAGAAATCCTTTCCCTCCTTATTTCTGGTGTTAATGTGTACCATCAGTGGTGTGCTTATCTCTTGAGAGGATGGGCCATCCCCCTACCCAAGAAAAGCTTGCGAATTGAAGCAGTATCCATGCACACTTTTGCTGTGTGTAGTTTTTGAATAAAGGAGATTGTGAACAGCATGCAGGGAAGCTCCTTTTCCCGAAATCTTGATGTGGATGCCTGCATCTGAAAGCTTGGGCGCACTGGTGCTCTGAAACCCGTTTCTGCTACATGTTGTTCAGAAGAGCCGCGCTGAGCTTAGCTGCCTTCAGCAGCTCTGGTCTGCTGGTCTGCGTGTGTGTAGGCTGCTTTAGCGCAGACAAAAATCACTGATAAACTGCCATTATAAAATGTACAGTCAGCGGACTGGGCTTGTTTTCTCTCCTGCATTGAAAAGCTCTGCCTTTACTGCTGCGTTACCTGGAATTACTGTGTAGGCATTTCTACAGATGTACCAGAGATAGCTTCAGTACTAAGCAGAAACTTGTTCCCACAAGCAAATTTTGACTTTTCATTTCCTTTGCCACTTTGAACAAGAGCAGACTGTACTCAGGCTCAAGGGGACTGTCCCATGATTTGTCCCATAATTGTGGGATCCTGGAAACATTACAGCAAGGCAGCAAGAAGCCCAGTGCTCGCTTTTTACGCAACCGTCCCAGCTAAGTCTCAGCTCCTGCCGTGTATTTTTACTCCTTTTCTTTAACTGCATGATGTGTAGTTAATGCAAAATTGAGCTGTCAAAGTAGTGGTTGAGAGCAATTCACTCTCTTAATCGCTCACCACCTTGATGCTAGTGCTGCCTTCCAGGATATGTTGGTTTGCATCCCCTCAGCTGAAGGACAGCACTGAACGTGCACCTTCTCTAGCCTCTGTGAGCACCCCCTTGGTGAGCATCCAGGTGATGGAGGAAGCAAGGCTGCTTTTAAAGAAGCCAGGGGGTCATAAGATGTTCGGGAGACCCAGCACAGACTGGGGATGCAGGGTAGGTCACAGCAGTTTTGGCAAGGGGGGCCTTCCTGGGTTGTGGGGCCCCGTGGCTGTTTGGTGGAGAAGGCTCACAGGTACTCAGTCCTCTGGGTCCAGAGGAGCTCTGAAAAAGTGGAAAACCAAAGCTGTGGGTAGCCTGGAAGATGGAGACACAAGCTGCTTTGAGGTGAAGCAGCTGGGGAGAAGAGCAAAGTCCTGCTCAGGTGTTTCAGCAATTCTGATGGTGCCAGAGCTTATCTGTGGCAGAGTGCAGACTTCGCTTTGACTCTTGGGACTCCCAGGCAATGCATTTCTCTCACCTTCAGCACCAACTGTGAGCCAGACGTTCCTGAAAGGACAGTCTATATTTACTCAGTTTGCAAACCTTGTAACCTCATATTCATCCAAGCTGGATGACTCAAACTTTTGCATAAACCAGAAAAATAGGGAAGTATCTCATTTATTAAGATACCTGGGGCCCTATGACTGATGGCCCTGCAGGTTGGGGACTCTTGACCCTCCTTGCATGGCCATGTGTTTACCCCTGAGAGCTGCACACAGCCAGGAGTGCACATTAGGCACCACATACAAATACATCTATGGATGTTGTTGAAGTACCTGTGGGTGCAAATACAGTCCCTTCCTTCAGAGCAGAGGGCCAAGATAACAGTTCAATTAAAATGCAGGGGAAGTGTCTGAAGGAATTAAAGAAACATTATTCCGACTTTTATAATAGTCTTGACAGAAGAGTTGAACAGAAAGATTTTTGTCGGTGGCAACTGCGTTTTCAGGAGTTCTTATCCGGCTTCGTCTTTACAAGAAGCCTGTGGCATTTCCTTATTATTTAAAGGAACAGGGCGAGCAGCGAAAGTGAAAATCGCTTTATCCCAGTCCCGGGGCCATGTCCTCACGCCCACGAGGCCC
>NW_010196535.1:12610-12847 GCF_000695765.1 Mesitornis unicolor
GGCTTGGGGCGGGAAAGGGGCGCCGACTCCCGGCGTCAGCCTGGCCTCCCCACCCCGCCGCCGGGAGGAAAGCTGGGGAGAAGAGAAACTGCAGCGCGGTTATTTCTGCAGGCGAAAGTAGGAGTCGGACGGTCCGGAGGGGCGCTGCGCCCAGGCGGTCCCCAGGGTTGGGGCTCTCCGGGGGATTTTCAGGCAGCTCCTGCCCGGCAGCGCCGCGCCGCGGGGGGGGCGGGTTTC
>NW_010196536.1:0-235 GCF_000695765.1 Mesitornis unicolor
CCAAGCGCTGCTCTGCAGATGTGACGGACCAAAACCTCCTGGAGTAAATCATCCCAATGCCCACAGACACCCAGGATCAGCACAGCAACTCACGGAGGGGCTGGATGAGCGCTTACCCATGGCCTTTCAGGGCAATGGGCCCCCCTGAAGCTGTTATTTGGTGTAAGGGACGAGGCACCATCGCAGCCAGGGACACCCACACCCCAGAGCTGCAGATCTGCACCGCCATGGAAAA
>NW_010196536.1:616-1268 GCF_000695765.1 Mesitornis unicolor
CTGTGCGGGGCCACCGCCCCGAAGCAGCGGCTTTCGGCCGTCCGGGGAACGCCCAGCTCACAGCTGCCATAGAGTGACACCAACAGGACCCCGAGGGCACAAAATCAGGGCCCAGGATTGCTCCCTAACACGAGAGGGGCTGCACGGCCCTCAGCAATGCCCCACGGTACAGCACTGTCCTGCAGCCACAGGGGCTGGTGTGACAAGTTTGGTTTCAGCAGGGTAAGGTGTCTGCTTGACACAGCATAATAATGAGAAAATGTGCTTTGTTTTTTTTACCAGGAGTAATACTGAGCCATAAAATGGCTGACGGCCATAAATATTTATCAAGATGATGTTTTCTGCCTCGGCTTGTTGTGAACCGAGGATCCTAGGATAACCAGAAATGAAGGTTACAAAGCCCAGGAATAAAGGAACAAAATGAGCTGGGTATGCCTTCCCAAAACAGGACCAGGACGATGGCACGGGGTCTCCCCAGTTCCTAATGTACCGATCTCCACTTCACTATTTAATGCTCACAGACATCAAGTGATGAGCTTGTTAGAGAAGTACACTTCAGTTTTAAAGCAGATTTCTTAGTGTTTGGATCCTCTCTTCTCCCCAGAATGGGTTAATGCTCCGCTTTAGAGTCTGCTTGGCTTTAAATAATAAT
>NW_010196537.1:0-21272 GCF_000695765.1 Mesitornis unicolor
CCAACCGAGCGATTCTGTGATTCTGTAAATCCTAGCAAAACTAGTGCTGAGATTTTAATTTTCATCTCCCATTCACTCCAGTCAATGTTAAACATTGTGAAAGGTGACATCCGTGGTATAACTGACTATGACCGAGAGTTTGCATTTGTTTATGTGCAGAGGCCTTATTTTCCATTATCTCTTTTTTAGTAGAAAAGCAAGCAAGCACTGACATAGATGGTGCACCTCACATACCTCCTGACATTTCTACAGCCAGCAAATGCTAATATTTAATCCTAACTCTGTCTTTCTCCAGCAAACCTGCTTCCCTAGCTCCTTTCTGAGCCTCTGGGACTGGTACGCACCCCAGGCTGTTTTCCAGAGTGGGCTATGTCATACTTTGCTGGAGTTTTCAGCACATTCAAAATTTATGCAAAAGAAAAAAACAGATGATCAAAGTAGCAGGAATACCTGAGCTTCTCTCCCTGCGACAGCTCACTTTCCCTGAGCAAGCCCCAACAGCATCTGTCATTAACGCAATGGATTGCTTTGCTCAGACATCTGTGGGTCACATTATTTCACTACAAGGCTGCAGCAAGAGGGGAAAGTAAAACTGAGGCAGGTTATTAATCACTTACTCACCATTTCCTGTACAACACAGAGGAAATAATCAAGCAGTATAGTGGGTTATAAAGGGAGATTCCTGAGAAACAAAAATATGCAGCTCATTTAAGGCATTGCAGGAGGCCGCATGATAGAAGCAGATTCAGTTTGTTGAAATTTGGCTTTATTTTATTTATGAGATTAAGTAACTGACAACAGCTGCCACTTCTAAATGAGGGTATGATGGCATTCGCCCAGCATCTGAGAAGAGCAGTGCTAAAGATTTACAAGTCTTCTCCATTCATATCCAAAATGCACATGGTTTGATCCGAAGTAGATGGAACGAGCCCAAAACTACACTCAGTGATATTGCACTACCAGGAACAGAGATCTGGAGGGAATTTGCCACATATAAATTAATGCCAGCCTTAACTGGAGTAACTTTGACTCATCGATATACGCAGCTGTGTCCTCGCTAGGGAGTTTTCTGGCTACATATGATTTTACACATCTGTCAGCTTTAAATCAGGGATGCAAATATAGACTGCAGCGTGCCAGAACACCCTGTCAGTTTGCCCCTTTCCCTTGGGCCTATAAAGGACTAAATGGGCAGAGATTCATCAGGGAGGGATCAAGTCCTGATCCTACCCGCGCCCCATAATCCCGTCAACCTCAGTGGTGCAGAATGGGAGTCTAAGAAAACAAAGCCACACCCAAATTTTTAAATCCCACCCCTGCCTCATTATCACTCTGCAACAGACTGAATTTTTCTCCATTTTTTTATTTCCCTGCCATGCAAATTGAAAACTGTAGGCAGTTTCCTGCCAGCTCGCAGTGTGGGAAGTCAAAGGGTACACAGCATCAGTGACAATGAATATGGGATCGAACGAGATCGCTTTCTGAATTGTCATTTCTGTGATGAGTAAGGGAGATAAAACTCCCTTTGAATAATTTTCTAAAGCTACACTGAAGTAATCACTCAAAACACAACAGAGGCGGCTTACATAGAAGGAGGGATATGGGGGCAGCATTTTGTGGTTTATAACTACACTAAGAGAACATGGCTTAGGACTGCTAGCTTTAGTAATTTACGTAAGGCATTGCTAATACTGACCTACTCTTCTGCTAGGTTTGCAGGACAACAAAGGTTCATACCCCTTTCTGCTCCTCCCGTGAATTCTGAAGGGAAGAAGACAGTACTCAAAAACAGGGACAGGACTGGCCATAGCAGATGAAGATGCTGCTATAGCAGCTTTGCATTTCAATACCAAGTTAGTTTAAAAAAACACTTTAAAAAACCCAGCCAATTTAAGCAGTATCACCCTACAGATAAAACTGTGATTTTTTTCACGGTAAAAATCCCCCTCACATTTCACTAATATTATTGTTCTGAGTGGTGATGGACCAAACATCTAGAAAATGCTAAAACCTCTAACAAGAAACACTGCAAAGCACAGAAAAAAAAATCACTTTGGGGTTTACTTTCTTATTTTTTAATTACTGAGCTTTAAATTTCAGTCTTCAGAAATAGCTCAGTTATCAAAGACTGTGACCCTGGTAAGGGCACTAATTGAGGCATGGATAGTGTTTCCCAGCGACTAACAGCCCAGGGTAGCGAGGCTGCGCTGCCCTGCCACGGCGCTGCTGCGAGGAATACAGCTATGACAAGACCTTTGGTCCATAACTGTGATGGATACCAAGTTGCTACAGCAAATATTGCCCTGGATGACTGCCAAAGATTAATCTTTTGACAATTAGGAACTTGCTTCATTTTCCAGCGAAAGCGAGGGTCTGCCTTCACTAACCTAATCTCGGTTTGAAAGATGTCAAGCATATTCTTCAATAGAAAATTAAAAGAGAGGCTGTTTTTCTCTTCAAAAGAAGTGACTGGAACACAGAAAAATCACACTTAAATCTCTCCTTGGATACAGGATTAGACAAAGACTGGCTGTGTTCTACTGATGTGTACAGCTTTCAATACCCTCTTAAAAAAACCACAGTTCTAAAATAATCAAATGACAGAACCTGGTAGAAATGGCATTACTTTGTAGTGATCACATTCTGTCCTTAGATGTATACACATGGGGCTCCATTTGACAGCAAGCCTGCGTAACCAGAAAGCCTTCATCTGAGCACAGAATCTGACCCACAGATGCAGAAAAACATATATGTTTGATGTAGCAGATTTCTTTGCTTTCAGAAGAGCAGCATCTGGCCCTGAAAGTATTTTAACACACTGAGACTGATGCATTTGACATATTGTAGTCTTGCTGAGTTCCTTCCTTTATTTGGAGATGATGAACTTGATAGCAGTCCGCATTACCAAGTGATTAATCAGTCACTTTTGTAAAGGTTATCTGTTAAAAATACATCTGATTAATTTGGTCCAACGACAGCAGAGGAGCTATAGATCCCTTACGGCTGACCCAGAGGCCACCACTGTATAACAATGGACAGGTTTCATTTATAACGTGGTGAACACACCTGGAAATCTGCTTGTAATTAGAAAGCGATAATGAATCCATCTATCAAAAGGAGGCCGGTTTGTCAGCAGTTCTGGATGCAAACCCTGATATTTACTGTAAATCCCTCTGGCTTTCCCTGGGAGGTGTAATTGTAAATATGAGTCTTCTCTACCTGAAACAAGGGCCTTTCCAGGCTCTGGTTTCAAGGAAGAGGTTTTTCTTTTTGGTGAGTTCATGGTCTTGCTCTAACAGTGAACAGAAGTGGCAAGTGATGAGTTACAGACAAGAATCTTTTTCTTCAAGCATTATTGTGTCTGTTTCAGCAGAGGAGAAGGATGCTCAGAGACTCTGGTGATCTGAAAGACAAATGAGACCCATACAAACCGAAAATGCTTGAATGAAGCAGAAGTAAGGGAGCCTGCAGATAACGGATGACAGTTCAAGAGAGTTGTGTACCTTGCGTAAGTTCTCGACAAAGGGTATAAGTCATTCAATACCTATAAAGATCATTGGGGTGATACTAAGGCTGTTTCACAAATGATCTGATTAACGTGAGCTTCTGAAGAAGGCTCAGACTCAAAAAGGTCTTTGAGATTATGAGATTTAGGAACTAGAAAAATAGAATTACCATCAAGAGAAATGGTCAGGAAGGATGAAAGGGAATGGAAGGAGTTTGGAAGAGCCCTGACAACAGCTACTAGTCTTGTTCTTTTTTAACGTTATTCACGTGGAGATATCTGCAGATACCAGAACTCCAGTTTCAAAAAGTAACAGGAACAGAGCCATTACTCAAGGCACCTGAACATCCACATTACCCGAACATCTCCACCACCCTGGACAGCTGGCACTGATGATCAAATATAAGTAATATCCCCGAAGGAAAGCCACAGCAAAAGTGTTCAGTACATTTCTGAATATTGATTCCTTCCAGAAACCAGAGCAATCTAGATAGGACTGAAAGAAAACTGGACATCAGTCTTTAGTGTAAAATCAGTTACAATCCAATTAAGCATCTACCAGAAAGCCAACATAAACACTCACATGTGGCAACAGAAGAGAAAACAAAACCACACAGGACCAGTTCTCTAAAATCTAACAGCGTAAGATGAAGAGACCTGGGATGTTTCACAGCAAAAGACAGATGATTAAAGCATAAAACACATATGTCAGAATAAAACTGTTAAATAAATCAATTTACAAGGAGGAATTCTAAAGTTTATTTCCACTGTCTTCTTGGCAACCAGCTAATTACCTGCTTATATCTTCTTAAGATGAGGAGGAAGCTGAAAAGAGGCCATTAATAAATCAGATGTTCCCCAGCAGCCCCAAGCCTTTAAACACAGTGGACAGCAGTTTTTACTATGGGAGAGCATAGCCAAGCTCATAACAACATTACTCAAAAAGTCCAAACAGCCCTTCAGCCGCCAGTCTTCTCAAGTGTTTGTGGGGAAAAAGGTCCATTAAGGAAACTCTAGAATATACACACATGGAAGAAAGTGAAGAAATGAGGCACAACGGAGCGCAAACGTTAATCTCAGGCAACCACAGCGAGGATGCTGTGGCTGTGGCGCAGATTCGCACTTCGGAGCAGTGGGACAATCCAGAACAGCTTATGATCGTGGAGAGAAGTACGGATACCAACAACCAGGGGCATCGTCATGGCTTTGCCATGAGCACCGAATACCCGCAGGGTACAGCCAGGCTCGGGTGGCTGGAGTCAGAGCTGTGTGAGATCTTCCCAGAAACCTTCCCATGGCTCAGCATGCCAACGTGGAGAAAGACCAAGGAGAGGCAACAACTAAGAACAGTCTTCAAATAATATGCCAAAAAGTGAAGATTTGTGTTGGTAAAAGATTTGAGAAGCAAAAAACAGCCAGAAGAAACACCTGCTAACATATCTGAAGTAAAAAAATAGCTTTCAACAATAATATCTAATTCAAATTAAAATTAACATGAATAAGCCAGAAAAACAAACACAACCACACCACCACCACCAGTGTAAAAGGAATGAGCAACAAACTGTATTAACACCAAATCCAGCAAGAATGTGAACTGTCACTAAATTTGCTATAGGCAAATGAAGCAATTAAGAAAATTTGGTGAACTTTTCTGCAGTTGACAAACACGCAGGAGAGTATTTGGAGAAAAGGATGACCAGGGAAAAGAAGGTGACAGGAGAAATGCAAAGAAGCACAGCAACCTCCTGCCTAAGGAGAAGACAATCACCACCATGCCCTTTACTGTACCCCAGAAGAATTGCCCAGAACGGCTGAGGCTGGAAGGACAGCGAAGTGCCTTAACAGCCATCCTGTAATAGGACTCATACCCACAGCCCCTGGGATAACCACCAGCAAGGCTTCAAAAGGGGGTTTATTTCAGGGAGGCAACTATTCAGATCAGAAGCTCACACACATTTGCAGCCCCAACAGGACCGGGAAGAAGTAGAGCATTACAAGACATCACTTGTCCTCTGTAATTCCAGCTGCTACTACAGAAATAGAGGGGTTTGGGGGTTTTTTTTCTGGCACTTATCAAATGCAGCCATGAGCTGGAAAAAGAGAATAAGGTAAGCGAAGGCAGTGCCATAAGAAAGACCAAGCAAGAGGAAGGCTGGAACGGGTGAAAGACCATAGCGTGGAGAAGCACAGGAAGGAGGGAGCAGTGGAAAGCACGATAGAAGAGATGCAAGAGAATGGTGATGTGGGAAGAGGCACAGCAGCATGCGTCACTGAGAAAGGTCCACAACTCAACGACTGCCACAGCAAATACTACCCAAGCAGTAATGCCAGTCCCCTCCTAGCACCCCCCCTGCACGTCATCTCGCAACCTGTAGAAGGCAGCCTTCATCCTAGCATTTTGGTGCCAAGGAGATGAGTGCAAAACAGTTGTTTGGCAAGCACCGGGGCTTCAAATTCCACATGGTTGAATGTGTTTCCCCTAATAAAACACATTTATTAACACAGGGCTATTTTTAAATGTGATTTTTAGAAACTGTGTCATCGAGGAGGTACATTGCAGGGTGGAGAGGCAGACGGTGGGAACAGAGGCCCTCTGAGTGTTGCTCACAGAGATTAAGCTATTGGGAAAGCTGCCCTAGGAGAACAGCAGATACTGAGCAAACCCCAACATTGTGGGCAATGATGCTAGCGAGGATGGTGGTTATGCAGCCATGTGCGACAGGGCCACATGGTTCTATCATATACCAAGAGGTCCCGAAACACAGCTGGACGAAGTCTGAGTTAAGTGGCAGGTGGAGGCAAAACCCAACACTAAAACTACTGCAAAGCTGGGCATGGTCAGTGAGTTAACGTTTGTGAAGTGCCACAAAAGCTCTACATTTTTCAGACACCTAAGGATATTGCGGCACGAAAAGAAAGCTAAACAAAGAGCCACATTCACTTCAGCTCCATTACAAACACAGGGAACAAAATCAGTTCCAGACGTGTGGGAAAGAACCAACAATTGCTAACAGCAGCAGTAATGCCAGCATTAGTTTTCCAAGAGAAAGAAAAAACCACTATGGAATAATAAAAAAAAAAGTCATATGAATCATAAAAGAAGGTGTTTTCAACAATCTGAGCACCATTTTAAAAGAATTATTAAAAGAAACCAAAACCAGTTTACTGAATTTAAAATTTACGTGTCTGAAAGATTGACACAGTTTCAAAGATATTCTTGTAAAAATAGTCAGTAATAACGGCCTCTATAATGAGTACACAGTAATTAAGAAATATAGATAGCAGTAACTTAATAAGCACATCATATTTTCCCCTCAGGAAGGACATTAGCACTGACAGATCCATCTGTGCTCTTCACACCTAGACTCTTGTCCTGGTGGCACAGTCCTCACATGCCTCCCCCCATACTATTTGCACTTATCAATGCACGTAAATGTCCTTAACACTTTTATGTTGACTTACAAATACAAAAATATTAGTTCATTGACATCTGATCTAATAAAAAGAGATTTGTACCTAGTCATCCTACTTATTTCATCCTCGTCTGGCAAAGCTAGCTGAGAATTTCTTCTCCGCTATCAAGTGATCTTACTGTCCTGTCAAACTGTTCACTCCCCACTCTCCTCCACACTCAGAAAAACAGTTTTGTTCATCACCAGAAAAATCAGTAATAATCATCATCTACAAGCAGCAGCTCCTTAATTCCCCTGCTTTCTTTTATTTTACCTTCTCGGCAACCACTCACATTCCCTTCCTAGAGAAACCTCTCTCTCATTCCTCTCACAGAAATAGCACCTTCAACTTCAAACACAACTGCCGAGGTTTTTCTGGTGTGCCCTAAAGCCACCAGGGTTTTTGAGGGCAGAGCACTCCCCAAGTCAGCCTCTGGAACAGATTTGATGCATCAAGTACGCCCAATACTCGTTCCTGTCAAATGTATCTTACAAATACTGCTCTGACAGTGTTTTTAGGAGTAGCACAGGAACAGATTTGGAAACAAACAAATCTTATCCTCGGGACCAGAGACAAGGATATTAAGGAAAGAACATTTTGGTGGATGAGAGTGTATGTTTTCCTACTTACTGCCCAGTAGGGAGGAAGGTGAATTGCTACTTACTTTTGCAGCCTGCAGTAAGATTTCTGATTCACCCTGCCAGGCTCAGACAGTATTATCACCTGCATCAATTAACGTACCTCAGCAAGGGTATTTGCAAAAAATTTACAGTAATGGCTTTATCAAAGCATGAAAACATAAATGTGTCCTGATTTATGAGAAGGATACAAATGATTAGACTATGAACACATCGTTTGCAAAATAAGAGGCTATGTGTTGTAGGCACTTTTGTTGGTAGGTGAACAATTGATAGTCACAAGAGGGGAAAAAAAAGCACCACTGGATTTCCTCCCCTCCTGGCCATTGTCCCCCTTCCCTTTTTTTATTTGACATTTAACTGATAAACTTTGCTATATTATTCTTTCTAAAATGAAATTCTGGACACTATTTCTATGAATCTCTAGGGTTTGTATAAGGTCCCTTATGGTAACTGCAACCTTAATCTGGATTCTCACAGCTTGTCCTCTGAATTACTTCAGCCAGCTCCACCCAGGCTGTCTACAAAGCCTCTGAAATAAGCACAACTGCAACAAGGATTTTCATTATAAGAGCAGTCCTTTCTCTGGAGATATCTCTCTGCCACAGTACAGTTTCACCCATGATCCTCACAGATCACAGCCAGAGTCAGGACAATATAACCTGCATAAATACACCCCAGTCGGCCTGCTTTTTCCTATTGATAAGGAAATAATAAGTTACTTTTTTGTTTGTTTTTAAGTTCTTCACCTATTTCTACTTTTCCAAAGCTCCCAGACCAACCAGCCCCTGACATTCCTACCCTTGGCCTCTGTTCTCCATCACTGGAGACCCCAGTGCTGCCACCTTCAACAGCAAAGCAAAGGGAGCAAAACCTGACTGTGAATTTCTAGCTGAGGATACTGTTAGATATGGTATATGTTCCCAGAAAGCAAAGACAGAGGCATTGTATTACAGACTGTTTCCAGGGAACAGTACAGAAAGTGGTTTCAGAGGGAGGTAGGATGCTGCAGAAAAGCATTTCCACCCCATATAAGAGAGATCTCATGCACCAGTTGAGCCTCTTCAAACTAGGGTGTTTCTTTGTATTTCTGAAACAGCTAAAAAGTGAGGTCTGACCATCTTTGTCCCTGACACATGGAAGCTCTCAGTTTTCTTTCTTAATGTCTGCCTGAGCCTCACTGGAGCCCCTATGGGAAGACTGTGACTGTGTCCTTCTGAGCTTCTGCCTTGAAACTGAGAATACGCATCTTTTGCGATCAACTTTGCTGCCTTGAATCACTGGTACTGCCTTGGATATCGGTGGTGATACTGGCTTGGGTTCTGCTGACAACGCTAAAGTCAAAGGGGATACTGACTTTTATGGTAAGGTTGTTTCAGAAGTCAAGCGCCTGTTTCTTTCCTTTGGGCACCAAAATATTATAAAATTATACCTAGTTTGGTACCATAATCTGAGAGTCTCGGACAACTGCAGAGTATCTACTTGTTACATGGGCTTTCCTGAGGCAGAAGAGACACAAGCTCCTTTTGCCCTCCAGGGCAATTACTGCACAGCAGGATAGATGAAGCTTAAAGACAGAGTATTTTGTGTCCCTGTTTCACAAGTGCGCGTTGCCAGTCTGTCCAGCTGTCTGTTACTTCAATAGTTAATGGCATTGAAACCAGAGGAACAGAGGACTGTACATTAATCTACAGATTCTACAGTTCTTGAAGATTTCAAAGGAGTTTAGCCTGAGCTAAAAGCTAGAAAGTTGGAAACCACTTAGACATCTTACTGCGACGGTCAGAAAGAGGAAACCAAAGCTTCAGCCTACCTCCTGCCTTAAGTAAACAAGATACATGTGTAGCCCTGTCAGAATCAACTAGTCAAGAACAAGACTCGAGCACATTTAAAACCCAATCTATACTGACACTGACTTGAAAGAGAAGTGTATTTTTTGGTGAGCATGTATAAAACTCATTTAGACAAAGGCAAAAGAAAGACTAATCCCAATACAAGCTTGCAGGTTGTCTTAGTGCTTGAGCCTTCTCGATGTAGAAAAGGGTTTGCTAAGAAAGGTAAACATGCTGGGGATTTGATCTATATTCCAAAAGGTCTTTGCAGTCATATAAAATGACCCAGACCTATTACTGCTTCAAAAGCCACACATAGTTAATACTGATTTTATCGAGTATCATAATACCACACAGGCTAGCACTGCTTTTGAAAGTATTTGCATAACGAATAACATGTCAAGCTGGGTAAACCTTTACATTTTTTGTTTCTCATGTACATAGCTTTTAAACAAGGTCAAGAGCAAAGCTCTATGTTTTATTTTGTTTTTACTTCTAAGCACTTTTACTTTTAAGCAGAAATAAGATCTGTTATTTTTCAAGCATTCATAGCCCCCCCTTCATTTTAAGCAAGGAGAAATGGTCCTGACATATTACATATGACATATGACATAATGGATTTTTGGAAGAATCTTTTGCTGATTAACCATGCAGTGAAATGAAATGCTTAATAGAAAACACTTGGCACCAGCTCCCTGATCAAAATGTCACCTTGAAAGCAGCGCTAAGTCATTTGTCACTGTAGAGTTTACCCACATTGCACAATACTGGCATCCCAAACTAACCCACTGCAACTGCAACTAGACAACTCCTCATGATAAGGAAATTACAGGTATTACCTTTCTGGCTATCCACAGATAATTAGCAGCTCCCATAGGTTGCAATGATCTAGGAAATACCATGTCAAAGGCAGTCCCTTGTGCAAGTCCTGACTCTGATGGTGCTTTATTATCTTTGGCCGAGGTTAAATTTGGGTCACCATACATGTAAATGCATGGAAAAATATATATGATGCCAAACAAGCTTCGTTGAGCGTTTGACCTTTACAGAATCTGTTTTTCTTGTAGTATCTGGAAATTATTTGTAAAAACTGGCATCCAAAGTGTGAATACAGTTGAGAGGTTATAAACGGAACAAGGTATTTTCACTTGCTCTGCTGCTATAAAGATGTCTGGGGCCTGATATTTTTGACAGAACAAGCTTCAACTAAGAAATGACATCAACATTAGTCTGCACAGTGCCCCTTCTGATTGCAGGCAAAATGAAGATTCCTCAGACAGGCGACTCAATGACCTCGCAAAGGCTAAAAGTCAAATCCTGCCCTTTTGAAGAAAAATGTTGGTAGCTGTCTGCCTGCTTTGGAAGTTGCCATACACTCTCCACAGATACGGCTGAGAACAAATATGGTTAGTGTTTTACCCCTGCACATCTTTGCTTATTATTTTTATGTCGTTCAGATTGCCTTAGTGTTATTGTGCATTTAAGAAGCTGTTTATTACCTCTGCCTTTTAGGAAATTACACTAATACCTGTAACGTATGAAACATTTGGGTAGAAATGCCGTGGTCTCAATTTTTTATCTTCTATTTATGGCATATACAACAGAAATCAACACATCACAATATCCCCCAATCCCCATATTCTCATTGCATACACAGTAAAACGCAGCCCCTACAAGAAAACATGGCACAACAAGCGCAGCGGTACCTGGCATGCTGCAGCCCCTGCATTCTGCAGGATTTCACACCTCCTTCCTTGCTGCCTCTGCTCTCCATAGCCCAACTCTAAGTGTCCACCCTAGATCTGAAAGAAGTAGCTCCAGTTCCCTCTAAAAACCCAGCGTTATTCATCTGGTCAAAGGAATGGAGATACTTGTCAGGCCACAGTGGCAGAGCCGAACACCCTGCAGCAATTTCTGCTGACAAAGACACCCACCAAAAGCAGGATTTACGGCACAGCCTGAACATTACACCACAGAATGATCCTCAATGGCTTCTTTAGTAAAAGCAAAGACCACATTTCTATGTGAATGAGTGGCCTGAGTTATTGAGCATACTTTTTATTTTATAAAGAGAGATTTTTATACCTAAAACCTGAGAAACTCTGGTGCTGTGACGTCTGTCAAAATGCTTCTTCCATCTTTCATGCATCCCTGCATTTGCAGTTTGAGTCAGACCACTTGGATGATACTTTATAGTGCTTTCTCCTACCAAAAGCCCCGGGAACGCTGTGATACACAGGAGGGCTCTTGGTGAGACATGCTAACACCAGGTCCGTGAGCAACTTTAATAAGGCCTGAGTGGTCTTTTTCTCTTTTCCTGAACAGTACAACAATACTAACAATAACCTTTAGGTAATGAATACTCTAATTCAGGCCATTCAGTTTAGTTCAGTTCAGAAAAATCACATGGAGATGTGAAGAGGAGGATACTAGCAAGTGTGCCTGGATGTGCCCACACATCACAGGGACACAGGAGCCAGTCACACCTTCTGTGAACGGCGCTTGTGCCACATGAAAGGTTAGGAACATCATTCACTGTTATCAGCTTCATGAGCATTTTCTGTGCTGTGTGTAACCCACTGGAGAACAATCCAGTTCAAAGCCATGAAGAGGCTCAATATCCCAGTAGAGATGTGGGAGCAATGGGAAATGTCTGTCACTGGCACACAAACACGCACACAACACACAGATGCCCCTACTTGCACTGCTTTGTTATTGGCAATGAGCAGAAGTCATCTTCCCCCACTGCCTGTGCCTCCCAAAACACTAAAACTGCTTGTGGAGGAAAGACTAGCATATTCCTCAAAAATAGCACATGCTATTGGCTACTGGACTTGGCTCCTTTCCCTGAACTTTAAGTCCCGAGAGATGATAATCTACGTCTTCGCGTGCGCCATAATCCAGTGAATCTGCAAAGGGCTCACGGATTTGCAGGACGATAGAGGACATGCCAGATTACAGACTCCAATCAGCATCTCTGCAAGAAAGCCAAGTTATTAAAATCCATTCACAAAACACAAGGGACACCACCTCATGTCCCTGCAGCTGATTTTGGGAGGCTGCTCTGCAGCCTCCAGTCAGGAAAGCCTCCCTTTTCCTCTACAAACTCCATTCATTTTGTGACCTGTGCATTTCCAGTGGCTCTAGTGCAAACACTGTCCTCTAGGTTTCAGTAATTCCTCCTGCCTCCAGCAGCCTTCCCCTCGGTGCACTCAGTGCTCATGGTATCACTGCTCAGCCTGCATTTTGCTAGACTAAACACGCCCAGCTCTTGCAGGCTGCCCTCTCCATGGCTGCCTCTCCTGTTGCACAACACACTTCCAGTCCTCTACTCCATAAAATCCCAGTTGTTCCACCTTTAATGTGTGGAAAGTGCTGAGCACTCATAACATGTCACTTTAAAAAAAAAAAAAAAGTATTTTTTAAAAATAACTTTCTAGACAGTGCATTTACAAAACAGTCTGCTACCAAGTTACACATATAAAATAACTCAACCCAGTGAAGATACAGAGTATCAAAAAAATTTTGCTTCTGTGGACCATTTGCTTCTACAGTCAAACGTAACACATTTGCTATTCTGGAACAGGAGTGAATATTCACCACAAGCTTTTTGATTACGGTTTCTGATAAAGACAGTGTGTTTTACTCTATAATACAGCAAAATCAAATGTTCATATTTTGTCGCCTCTGTACATCAAAGCTTGTCTCCCACACCCTGTGCAATTCATTGATTTTATTTTTGTGTATCTGTAATAGTTCGTGTCACTGCCTGCATGTACAAAAATAAAAGAAGACAGAGAGCACAGTTTACAACTCCACTTTTCTCCGTATTGCCTTGAAATGCATATTAAGTTTAATGTGGAAGAGATGATCATACAGAACATAACTCGCTTTTTCTGTCAGTGTAAGCAGTATATTGGTCTGGTTAAAGAGACAGCATAGAAAATCCTTAGCTGCAGCACAGCAGTGAAATACACGGGATAACGCCATATGTGATACACAAATCCCTGAAGAAAGACTTCCTGCATTCCTTTTTAAGTTTATTTAAGCTTATTTCCTTCAAAGATTTTACTTCTTTCAGGAGAAGGTCAAGGCAACTCTCCTATACTTCTCCCTGAGCAGAAAAGGAGATGAAACATCTACAAAGTGCCTGTATTGCCTAGATGAGCAGGGAAACTGGCTCTGTGGCCCAGAGCTGTTGTCATCTTTGCAATCCCTGTTTCTTTGTCCTGTCCTATCCTTCTCACCTCCTAGTTGTCTCACAATCCTGTCCAAATGGAGAAAGTCCTCCTGTGGGTGATCCAAGTCACCTGAACCAGAGCTGGTGCCACTAACGTATTTCAAATTTATTTCACCAAAGGACCAGAGGCCTTTCTGAGTGACCATCCATTCCCCTGATGTCAGTGGCAGCATCAAATTAATACCCTCGCTGAGCACGTGCTGACACAAAATGGTACCTCAACACGACTATGTGAACCATTTACCTGGGAGAAAAGATTACTCCCCTATCAGGTGCTCTTTGGCATCTATTTGTGTGTGTACCTGGTGGTAGAGATGAGGCCGATTAATCCCCTGATGTAATGACTGCAAAAGGTGTGGTGAGATAAGACCAGTCCCTTGCTGTGCAAGCGATGAACAGCAACTGGGGAGACCTCACAGGAGCGTGTCCATGCGTCAAAGCCCAGGAGCTGTAAATGATTTCTGCCTGTGGACGAGCACACAAACCTCCCGCTGGGACCCACAGGGAGCCCGGAGAACTCATCTGAGGGCAAAACTCGCTCCTACCCGCACAGCTCAAATGGAAAGGTAATAGAAAAGCCCCCTTTGCCTTCAGCCACGTGACATGCAGCTAATGTTGCGTGATGGAATAGGACAATTCACTCTGTTTCCTTCACCTCATTGCCAGAAATGCAGCAAAATTAATATTTAGTTCATGTAGTGCTTTTTTGTCCTATTTTTAAATCCCAAATAAACCTCGTTTGGAAAAAGCATTTCAGGAACCTCAGTGACACAGCCTCTTCACTGGCAGAGCCTCAGTAACAGCAGTGTTTGGTCAGAGATGTGCCCTGGGCTCCTCTCCTGGCTGGCAGTCTCAAAAGGTTTTGTTCCCCATACACATTCATGAGACCCCCAAAAGCAACACTAATACAGGGAAAAATGATTAACCAAGGTCGTAATTATTCTATCTCAACTACTAGCTGCTGCACATCAAGTAAACTGTGGCTGTGCATCCCCTGGAGGGAAAAGCAGCATACTCTGTGGTTTGCCTCAACTGCTGTGCAGCTTTTCCCCCCACGCAGCATCACTTTCCACTCCTCTGCTCCACGTTCACCAGGAAATACCTACTGGAAATACCCAACAGCAACTGGCATACAGCACAACTGTGGGGCCTTACCACAGCTCATGCTACGCACAGAAATGAGGAGGAGAAAATAACACTAGAATTTTGTGACACTGCCCCTCCTCAATAGCTGATAAGCTTTTTAACCTGAATTTTCCCAATCAAGCTTTAGTAACAACGCTGTTAGTTGCAACAGTAGATATTTTCATGGCATACCATCTCCTCTTTAAAAAAAACCAACAAGCAAACAAGAAAAAAACTGCCCAAGGAGTTCATCCTGAAAAAATAAACTCCTGTAATTCACACAGAGCAGATTCCACTGTGAAAACATTCCTGTTCTCTTCAGGAATGTGAAACTGTTTAACTCCATCTACACACCAGGCTCCACAGCCTGGAAAAGGCCCAGCCAGGTTTTGCATTCATAAATTTAGGTGAACAACCAACCATCCTTAAATAAGGCCACACAGAAAAGGGAAGTAATGAAGAGTGATGGTTTTATGGGTTTTACTTGTCTCATCTGAACATGGTGGGAAATGCATTGGTCTGAGAGGAAACCTCCGCAAGCACAAAGGTAAAAAGCGCAGCAAATGCTGAGTGGGAGGATTTGGGGAATTGCTGTGTGTGACTCTCAAAATCTCATTGATGTTGTGAAGTTTTCACTTAAATAATGATAGTATCAGCAAGTGCCTCTACTGGTAGCAGAAGGCAGGGTGGGGTCTGACTTTGGCGAGCTGAGCTTGGGTCAGCAACACGGCCATGCAGCTCCCTGGCAGTCTCCCCGTCCATGGCCGATGGATGCTGGAACAGGAGCACTACCGGGACAGATGTTATCCCTTTCCATAGAAATTAGGCAATTCTTGGCAGCGTGTGGCTGCTTCTGGGGGAGAGGGGAGGCTGGGGTGGGCTCTGGCAGCAGAGGTGCAGGGGAGCAGTCTCCTGTGGGAGGCACCCCATGTACCTGCAGCAGCAGCCAGAAAAGACAACCCACGAGGTGTCCAAGGCAATTGCACTGCTCACCACCCATAGCACAGGCAGCACCTGCGTCTAACTCCCACATATCATTGCACATGCACGCATAAACCATGTAAGTATGTTAAGAAAAACCCAGCACTTGGCTGGAATATTCTATATCATCACAGGCAGTCAAATGCATGTTTTCTAAAAGAAAGTTTCTGTAAAACACCATGGAAACCTGTGGATAAATCTTGCTCAATTTCAGAAAGTCTAAATGCACACAACCACTGTTTCACAAGAATCCATATTTTAAAAAAACACCAACAGTCTTATATTTAATGCAAACACGAAGACACTACATTTATTTTCAGTATTTTATGGTGATTCCACATGGTATAAAAGTCTTTCTGTTATCCATTACTGTATTCACATTCAGATACAAGACAATGTACCTCATCCTTTGAAAAAACTTGAGGCCCTAAAATTTCTCTTGCATCAGAAAAGTTCTATTTTATTTCTTTATGTATATTTTTTATTATACTCATTTAGAAGAGTAAATGTAGAATGCATTCAACAAATCAAGCAAACAGGAAAACTTTGTTACAAAGACATAAAGACATTTTATAGATAGATATGTACATATATATGTGTGTGTGTGTGTGTGTATATATATATATGTATATGTATGTATGCTCAGACCGTCACCAGTCTTCACTGAGCAGGGATTTAACACAATTTTCCTGTGTCAAGATTTCGTTACAATTTAAAAATCATAAATAGGTGCAGAGGCAGTTACAGACCTTTTAATTTATCCGGCATGCATTTACCAAGATTTGTAAGATACGCACAAATAAGCACAAAGAGAGCTAAAAGGAGAGAAGCTATCCAGCCTAACCTGAGCATCTAGAAGCTAGGTGTCTACTTCTGTGCTAGTCAATCAGAGCTCTTTTTACAACAAGTAGGTATCTGTAAGGGTACCTCAGTATCGTCCTGCTCAGACAGACACCTAAGGTAGATCAAGTGCCTTGAGAGAGCTTGTTCATTGCCTGTCAAGGGGGCTTACTGTAACAAATTAGTCTATAGGTTTTGCAGATGTCTAAAACTAGGTGAGATAAATCCAAACATCCACATATGCTTTTGCAGAGGTGTGGAAAAGGCTCTTTTTGACCCACCAAGCTCTGCACACTATGCCTGAGGGCCAGTCCCACCTTCCTGCAGTGCAATGCTCACAGCTCCCAGGGCATCCCTTGGCCCATCTCCTACTCCTGAAATGCTACAGCCAAGGTCTGAATATACATCAGATGTGCACCATTAGCAATGGTGTTTCCTGCATTTGCAGTGCATAAACTCGTTCCTATAACAGCTCTCGCTCCTCTCCATCATTTGGCTGGCGCTCAGTGATGTAACCCAGCATGAATGAAAGAAACCCCTTTTACTCCAGCCTCAACAATGTGCCCATTTGTGAGCAAAGCCACTGCTTTCCCCTGCGGAGCTGGTTAGCAGTGATATTTTATTTAAAAATTCTTGTGGAAGCTTATGGGCTGAAGTAACCGTGATGTGAAAACCAGATGTCCAAGGCAGAGGAAAGATTCAAAGGGCTTTCAGGAACAGGGAGAGTCATAATTCGGCTTCAAAGCCTGAGCTATGCCTCTCCATGATGGGTCCTGGCGATGAGCAGGGTGCTGTGGGGTTGCATGTGGGGGTACACGATAAAGCATTCCAGACGGGTCTGTGCTCAAGCACAGGGAAAAAAGGATGAGCTGGGGCTTGCAGTCAGGTACCACTTTCCCTGCAGTCAGCCACATCTCAGCACTGCCACCTTACTCATGCTCACGATCCTCAACTCAAGAACAATTTGGGGCATAGCCAGCGTGGTCGCAGCTCTTGGCAGTGTCCTACATCCAGCTGATGTGGCCTCAGTCACCACGTTGTGGATGCCACTGTGTGGTAAAAGCAGCTATTAGAGACTGTGAAGCCAGCAAGCAGGATGCCTCATCATCTCATTGAGGTCTGAGCAGCCACACAACTATGCACCAGCAGGCAGTGGGACGGTGCTCCAAAATGCTTAAGACTTAAGAGCTGTTAGGTGCCTCTACTCAAGCCTACCTAGGCCACTAAGATAGAACCTCACACGTTATCATACTGCTGTGGTACCAAGAAGACCTTAAGCTCAGAGTCAACGAGGAGACAACATGCTCTCCAACTATTCTTGTTCAAAACACACCGAACTATCTGTAAATTTAAGGCAGGAAGGAAACTTTGATAGCAGCGTTCAGTAAAAAAGCAGCATCACTTCTAACTTTGTTACCACCAAAATCGTGAGAATAATTAAAAGCCCAAATGACCAGAGGGAGCAGGAGAGCAGCCCACCACAGCTATTGATACACTTTCTGCTTCCATCAGAAGCACATCTGCAGCTGGGTTAGGATTTTCTGTGTGCTGGTATGACCAATCTACTTATAAAACTGATAGAGATGTAAGAAATGAGAAACTTGAAATGGCTCGGCTACAAAACAGTATCCAACTACACTTCAAAGGCAGCCTGAATGTTTTTGGATACATAAAAATTTTGAATATGTTCTTTTGCAACTGTAGGTGTTTCAGTTATTGCAAAAATAATTTTGAATTGTTTTAAAAGTCTCCCTGTGTGTCTGCCAAAGGATGTGCTCACTGACAGTAAAAGCCAGTAATAGATGGCAAAATAGCATCAAACTCCCTCCCACTCAAAATCTGGTGCGATTTTGTTTAAACAGGGAGTTAATTTGTCTGCAAGTGCTGTAACAAAAGTATTGTACTTCGATCACGTTTATTTTAATACTTTAAGCTGTAAATATATCAAGAGGACTTCTTCATTCAGTTTTACCATGGGTATAATGAATGCAAATAAGCCTTTTAATAGCTTCTGTCTTTCAGCTTTATCCAAGCACCATTAAGAAAATGGATGCAGAGTTGTTCCAGGATAACATCCTCAAAATGTTTTTTTTTTCCCCCCTCTCTCCAATACATAACAAAATGTGTTTTTTACTACAAATTATTATAAGCAAACTGCTGGAAGCTAGTCTTTTATAACCTGCTGTCCTATTCTGATTGTAGGAAAATGTGTTGTCATTCCCGTAAAAAGACTCAGAAATACAATCATCCGTGTTGCTTTAACAGTTTCCTTTGAATATGTATTTTTAAACAGCATTTCTGTTCTTTGTATTTTATTTCATTCATATTTTTAGCTTTGTTTCCTTATTTTTAGAGACATGCCTTAATCACGTAAAATTTCAAGTATTCTGTCCACATTATGACTCCTATTAATTTGTCCTCTTGACTAATAAAACCTTCTTCCTTTTTGAGGCCAAAGAGTTAAAGAGTTGAGGCTAAACCCCAGCAAGTCGAGGGTTTAAGTCAGGCCACTGCTGCCTGTGACTGTCCAAAAATCGAGCGCTGCTGGTGACACTGAGACAAGCCAACATCCCCTCACAGTAATTCTCCCAGCAGTATCGCCCCTTATGACACTCATCAGTCTTGTGACACTACTAAACCTGGATGTAAACAGCAGCAAGGTGCATGCAAAGATGTAATTAATATTTGCCTTCAAATTAGATAAAAATGAAGAGCTAAAAAACGTATACTGTAAGTACATGCGGCAATAAGATTCACTTCTGTAGGAGCCTATGCAAACCACAGCCTAGTGACATTGCTTTGCACCTTTAAAAACTACCTTACAACCCCCTCCAAAATTATCTTCAAATACATGGATAGTTTTAAATTCAGCAACACTACATACTGCTGTAACTGCTGTAACAAAACCAGAAACACACACACACACACACACACACACACACACACACACACAGAGCCTCTCGCAGGCAGGGAAGAGCTCTGTATTTCCCTGCAAGGAGGGCCCTTCTTTAATAAGAGCTTCATCCGATCACTGTCATTGTTGTAGATAACGGATTACCTACACATACATTTTCAAGTGTAATGACGCTCTTGCTTATTAAAGACCTCTCAGCTGAAGGGGCAGAATATTATGAACTGGCCAATCCATTCATTTCCTTGAATATGTTATTCAGTATTTTATGCTAAACCAGCAATACACCATCCATTTTAGTACAATGATCCTTATGTTCAATAAAACTGAAGTGCTGGATCATAAATCATTATAGTCATTTATTTTACATTAGACACATTAGCCACTATATTCCATAATCTATTACAATAAGGTGGATTTAAATGTACCCCAAGGAACTGCAATAATAACTTGAGAACCAAATATAGCAATTATGGATAAAATATGCTTAACCTAAAACTGCACTAGCTGCATAGACTGCTGTGAACTTTAAATAAAATTTAGGGACGATGATAACTGTCCTGGAATAAACAAGCAACAGAGGAAAATCAGAACCTCCTCTCTATACTTCAGATAGTTTAATATGCTTTAGCTATGGGGGAGGGGATGTTATGCTTATAAACCAGTGTCTATTAAAATATTATTATTCCATTATTACTAGTTATATTATCTTCCCATCACGTTAAAATTTCCTGTGTTTTCCCGGTGTTTACATCCTACTTATGTTTTTAAATAGCTTTTCCTCTTGCTAGCTGTCTGCTTAACCTGTCTGGATCCCCTGAATGCTCTTCAGAACCCCTCCAATAATTTTAAACATTTTTTGGTAAATTTTCCATTACATGTCCAGACCTTTATGGTGCTATTTCAGCTTCAGGCTCACCAATGGATGAAGGGAAAAGCCTGTTTGTCTCCTCCAGACACAATGTCTCCACACAGTCTTAAAGGCCATTGGTAACTTTTTGGCCCCAGGCCAAGAAGCAATCTCAAACATTTGTGAACACAGTTTAGCATTTTTCAGAATTAGTGCTCTGCCAAGTATTAAAAACAACCACATGCTGAAGTAAGTGATTATTTTTTTACAGGGAGGACCTAGCACTTCAGAGCACTGGGACTCCTAAGGATGCCTGCCACCGGCCTGGTGTGGAGGAGAAAGGGCACCAAGGGTTATCAGCCATCATCTGCATGAAGAACTGTTGTACATCATGTCCAAATTTCATACGTGCTGCTTTGGATTTACAAAACCATGTTGCTTCCCACGTAAATGCTGTTATCCTTAAGGTTTTTTTTTGTTTTATTGCCTTGCTTTTCCAATCATGTGCCCATTTTTTACTTTATATCACAAGAGCCATAGTGGTAAAGGGCATGCTGAATGCAAGAAACCTCTGCTCTGGTTTAAATGTTCTTCCTAATTTCTATCCGATGAGAGATGCTCTGCATGACCTGTTTGTTTTTATGTCGGAGTCTCTGACCGAGGAAAACTGCTGTAGTGCCACCGAGAAGGAAACAATGCACCCAGTTCCGTGTGTTTTGGAAGAGAAAGTAAATATTTTTTACAACATCCATTGCTGAACAAATAACTTTCTTTTGATAAACAAGCACTGAAAATATGTATATATCATGAGAGGAATTCAAACCCCTGTGATAACCTTACACCACAGGCATCCGACAGAACTCTGTAACAAGCAGCTAAGAAAGGCAAACGCTCTTC
>NW_010196537.1:21303-53144 GCF_000695765.1 Mesitornis unicolor
GGCCTTGCATTGCACCCCACGACTGTCTCACGTTCACCAACACGTGTGATATACAAACAGAAAGGAGAAATGAGAGGTGTGTATCTAACCAAGTCACTATTCATTTTTGTCTGAAGCAGGATGGAGCCTCAGAGGCAAGCTGCTGATGAACCTCAATTCCTGCTCACTTCAGGACCCAGGCTGTGCTCTACCTCTCCACTAGCACTACAGCCAGCGAGCCACAGCATCAAGTAACCTGTATCTGACATCTCCAAGGGGGATCTTTTTTCCAAAGTACAGTATCAAAATGGAGAGCGGTGCACAGTGAGGACCTCTGATCACCTGGGAGTTATGGTAGACACTGAAGTGTCTTGCCAAGAAAAACTTTGCCGTGTTACTGGGTACAGTCCAGAGCACAAGCTGATCAAGTGAGGGTCTCCTCCCTTCCCGGTCCTCCCTGAGAGAACAAAAGGAAGAGGGAGATGAAAGCAACGATGACAAAGCCAGGTTGTATGGCACGCATTGACCAAAGGCAGAAAAAGTGTGTGTGTACTCAGGGACAAGGACTGCCCGTGCTTCCTGGAGACAGGATGGCTCAGCTGCCTGGTGGCCACCATGGCATGCTAGATGCAGGCAAGTACTGATTTTGCTCACCTGTAATGCGTTGTACATTTTAAAACAGAGACAGAAGCTTTTAACTTCTCTGAAAAGTCAGGCCTGGAATCCGCTGTGATGCCCGAACAACCCTGCCTATTCCCATGACACCCAAGTGCTGCCCTTTCCCTGCACAGGGAGGTTTCTCTGCTAGAGTGAATTATTCCCTTCCCAGGCAGGCCCTTGCAGGGACTCTCGCCATTGCCATCGTGCCAGTCTGCGAAGGAGGGTGAGGCAAGGCTGTGATCGAGGAGGCTCTCCCAGAGGATGGCTCCCGCCAGCGCTCAAGGCACTTAGGCCCTCTCCCTGCCGCCTCCCCAGTGAAGCGGCCGGCCCGGTTGAATTCCAACAGCCGCTTCCTGCCAGCCCGGCTGGCAAACAAACCTGTGGAAAAGTAAATACGTTTATCACACAGATTTCCTCTGCCCCTTTTTAAATATGGAAGGGCTCAATGGCTTTCTCGAATGAGACCTACACTGAAGCCGTGATGATAAATACGCGCTCCCATGTGGCGACTGCAGCCACAGGCGATACAGGGTTGTGCAGTTTCAGGATAAAATGCAAAAGAAAGAGCCCCTCTGTGAAGGAGCCTTCCCACCCAGAAGCAAACATTAGGTATAATGTGGATGGGCCCCCGTGAACCAAAATGCTGGGGCAGCACAGCAAGATGAACACGTCCCTCATGCAGTCTGGCTGAAGCCAGCAGATACGCAGCCACTTCCTATTGCCATGTTTCCCCCTCGCCAAATACAAAGGTCTTCTTGAAAGAAACTGCAGTGAAATTTAGCGCTGTTAGCAGCAGGAAATAACCAGCAGCTTGAGATCACCTGAGCCAGGAACTTGGCCTTAAATTTTCCAATCTGATGCTAGCACAGCATCAGTACCTTTAAAGTCACTATTAAAAAGGGGTAAAAACAGTTGGAGAAGTCAGTGTCATCTCTGGGAATTTATATGAGAAATGTTTGCTGTACTGCAGATCAAAATAGCATTTTGACTCATTGATCCCCTGAATGCTATAAAATTTGAAGCAAGATCCCTGTGCTTAGTGGTGGGAAAAATGAGTTTCCTTGGCCACCTATTGTAACATAAAGAATGAATAAAATAAAGAAAAACAAAGGAAATGAAAGGAGATACAAAGCTCAAGATGAGGATAAAGACAAGCAAGCAATTAAAAAAGATAAATGGACTTCAATATACAAAAAAAACCCCTAAACCTCCACCTCGGTAGCATGTTTAGCTCTTAATCAAGTCTTATTACAATCGCATGCAAATGCTGGGATGGCAGGACATTCCTTCAAACTATGTTTTCATTAAAGATTCTGCTTTTTCCAGAATAATAGTAAATGACACGTGAACTTCATATGAACTATAGGTCATGAAAGGATTTAGTATTGGCATTTTTAATCTAAAAAGTCTGTGCCAGAAAATCAATATGTTTCAGTCGCAGCATTCGAATGCAATTTTCTTCACGTAACAGGGTTCTTTCTTTCACTCCTCCTTCCTCTCCCTCTCTCTTTCTCTCTCCCTCTTCTCTAAAAATAATGAATAATTCCCAGTTTTTCTATGAAACAAGCAGGCGCATTAGAAGGCAACGACATCAATAACGTGTTACATGTAAACAGAAAATGAACAAAAAAATCATTCAAGGCCCCTTTCAAACCAGCGTGCTTTTCATCAGCGCTATTACAGGTTCCATTCACATTATCGGATTGAACCACGCTGCATAACCAAGGTGCTGACAAGCCTTGATTACCCAATAACTCCTGTATTCCTTTCAGGCAGGTTCACCAAGAGGACAGGAATGCACGGCCTTCCTGTGGGGCAGGCTGCTTTCCAGCCAGACCAAGTCAATGAAACCCAACGCCCTCCCGCTCCTGCGCGCCGAAACAGCCCCTGCATTTCCTGAGAGGCAATTATGACTTTTCCCTTCTTTATTCTCAATTGTTTCGGATAACAATTTATTGTACATCGGAGGGGCCAATATAAACATTTTAAACTCTTTTCATAACACTTAGAGGGGGCTGCTAAGTCATCTCCATAGTAAATCTGTTGTCGGCTCTTTCCCATGCTGCAGAGTCAACAAATCCGTCTCTCACCCAGGGCAGGCCTGGCCAGGCACTGCAAAAACGGGAAGATGAATGCAGCGCCTCATATGTCGCGTCTCTACTTGCACCGACTTTCCCTGCATGCTTGTTTCCCTGGACGCCCACCTTTCAGTTTTCCCTTTGTGCGGCACACTTCTCAAAAGACAGATTGCTCAAAAAAAAGGAAAAAAATACCCAGTTTCAAGCAGACACCTTTTTTTGAGTTTAGATTAAACCCTGCTCCAGCCTGAAGAAGGGCAGAGGACACATTATGCACTCATGCTTTCTAGCAACTTGGGCTGGAGCACTAATGAAAAGCAGGAGACGGAGTTGGCGGCCAGATGTGGGGTGAGGGCTTCTACTAAAAGGGAGCTGGAGCCATTAAGGCTGGGATCTAACAGAGGCTAATTCCCTTGCCATGTCACTTGCTTAATTCCTTGCAGTCAACTCCTTCTCCCTTCCCTAACGAGTGTGCACGTACCAAAGGCAATGAAGCAAAATAAACATTTGCAACAAATTTATTTTTGGTAGCAATTTATACTAAACTTACTGTTATTTCTCCTTAACTAATCAGTTCTTAGTCCTCTTCTATGTGTCCCCTGAGTGAAACAGCTGCTTTATTATCACTTAGCATCCAAAGCTGTGGGTGTAATATAACCCACATTTCTCTAATTAACTTCTAATGACACAATTTATCTGCACATTTTACTTATTATTTTTATTATTTTGAAGTTGGAGCAGAATTCAATGTCTACCTGTGTCTGCTGTACATGTGGCAAGACTTGCAGCACTGCATATAAAGCTCTCGCCCAGCTCTGGCTCTGAGCAGCCCCAAGCACCTACCAGCTGTAGGACCCCAAGGATCTCCTGCATGGGGCTGTGCCCCAGCATAGGCTCAGTTTTCTGATCAAGCCCTGTGGGATGACAGGAAGGATGATGTGTGCTCTTCCCACCTCCACCCAATGCACCAAGCCCATACCTCTTCCCAATGGGGACTTCAGAGGGACAAGCAGGAAGAGGTGGTTTCTGCAAGCTTTGGAGATACCAGAGCAGTGGGTGAGGGATGGGGTCAGGGGAGCAAATCCTTGCTGAAGATGCAAGGCTTGGCCAGGCCAGCTCGTGGCAGAGACCTCTGACAAGCTGCTGCCATGTAAGCCAAGCACATGTATTATATCCTGTGTGAAGACCTTAATATTCTACTCCTCTGAACAAATACATGGGTGCGTAGAGGCCACGAAGCCATGCTTCAGAGTTAGCGTCCAAATACCGTATTTCTGAAGCCTCCAACCATACTGGCACCACAGGAGGGCAGAGAGAAGTGCACAAGCAAGTCTGCAAATGCACACATCAACATGCGGGGAGCTTTCCTACAGTAAATACCCACTGCTTAGTTCTCAGCTTTACTATTTTGTCGTCTTTTTCCTTCCCCACACAGGGCTATTACATTCAGCTCACCACTGTGGTCTATTTATTGCCACAAGCCCTCTAAAAGGCAAATATTTAGAGCTATCTGTGGTTGTGTCACTTTACTTTTCAACACAGCAGATGAAGGGCTTTTTACTTGGTATCTCCTAGAACTGGAACAAAAACTGATTTCCTATGCAAGTAAAAACAAACAAACAAAAGCTTGACCATTTTCCTTCCAAGCAGAGGAGTTACTCTTGCCCATGGAAGCATGCTTGATACATTTCAGCAGAAAACATGCTGCTTTGGGAATTTTCTCACACACTTATGATAGCAAGCTTTACTTTAAATTTTTCCACATCCACCATCAACCAAATGGTGTCACTGATGAAAAATCAAAAAAACTGTGCATATCTGACCTCACTTTTTCCATAGATGACCATGGCTCTAACAATGCAACCACTGGAAATGTTTATGTATTTTAAAGCCAGTTGCAGTAACACAGAAATAATTCCTGATATTATAAGCACAACAAAAAAGGGAGATGAACAAGGTGTATACAAAACCTTCAAAAAATAAAATTCAAAAATACGTTCCAGGATAGGCCATTTATATAAAAACGTTTCTATTTTACCTGTATCTACAGTAATTTGTTACATTAAAAAAAAAGAAAGGTGATTAACTGAACTACTGGATACCATAATAGCAGTGGCAATAGATTACTCGCCTGGTGAGCAGAGAATAGACTTGAAATCTGTGTTATGGATTTGTTGATATTTGACTGAATGAATAACCTATGGGAATCTTAGGATTAAAATGCAGTAAGTACAGAAGTCTTCACTTCATTGTTAATTTAGTAATGGATTTTTATTTTAGTTGCTCCTAGATTAAATGAAGAAACCAAAATTGCACCTTGTCATATTTGTCTGGTATCACACTCCCATCTTAGCAGTAATTGTTACCAAGCAAATGCTCCGAGGAACTTTTACTACACATGACTCTGACTTGCAGTCTGTCTCTGAACAAAATCACAGTTGCAAACTGCAGCTTTCTGAAATCTCAGCATATGACAAAAAAAGACCCAAAGTGGACAGATGGATTTTTACAGTTAAGTCTCATTCTCTCAGGTTGACATAATTATCATGTCTTCAGCCTACATACATTTTAAAACCTCCCCTTCAAAATTACCTGCATTCTTCAGCTCTACAGCAGCCCCTGATCCAATGCCTACCAGAATGGAGACTTTATGTAACAATTTTCTTCAATCAATCAAAATGAAAAGACATGTCGTCATCCCCCTCCATCCATCACTTTGTTTGTTCAATTTTAAACTAGAACTGCTGTGGTCTTACAATCACTTAACAGTACATTTTTTAAAATTTTCTGAGAAAGCTTCTTCCTTAGTTGTGCTGAACAAATCATAATGACATTTTTTACTAGATGCTCGGGGACAGTTCATAAAAACTCTGTGCACCATTCAAATAAAAGTTTCATAGAACTTAACCAGATAAAGGCGAAATTAATCTTTTTCCAAAAAGCTATCATCCTATACACTGAGATGTCCTTTCTGCAGTCTGACTAAATATCCCTAAACTGTTATATCACCTCCTGGGATGATAAGCACAGAAAAAGGAGAAAAAGCAAGCTGGAGTGTGAAGTCAGACTGCTACTACACAAGCATAAACCATCATCAGGCCACATTCAAATTTCTGAATAAAGTCCATACATGCTGCAATCCCAGCAACCTTAATGGGATAGGCTGCAGTGCTGAATCTGTTTTCCAAGTTATGTGTTATTTTTATTGCCACTGTTTGATAGTAAGTCTCTACATCAGGAAAGTCTCTACTGTTGATGTTATTAATAAGTATTGTTGCTTCATTAGATCTTGAGCGGCCTTTGAGTCAGTATAATGCCTTTGTCACCCTGCCACACAAGGAGGAGATGTAACATCAGCCAGACAACCTGCTGCCTTTTCAATAAACGTTGGCATCAGACATTAGGGAAAACAAAGATTACTTCCCTCCATCAGCAATAAAAGGTGACTAAACTGTATTGCAACATGGTTAAAACACCTGGAAGCCTCCTCAGAAAAAAAGGGGTGGCACAACAGCTCTCTGCATCCAGGGGCTTAATGCATCACCCTGCAAGAGCTCATCACACACATTCAACAGCTTTTGAATCCCTATCACTCAAAAAAAAACCCCAAACAAACCAAAACAATCAAAATGCCTGGAGAACACAGTTCAAAACAATTTTCAACGGAAAAAATTCAAAATCTGCCCTGTAAAGAAAGGGGAATTCAGGCCTGAGTCACCAAAAGGACTCCACGTTAAATTAGCGCAGGACCACTGTTGACAGCAGGGCAGCTGTCAGCTCTCTTGAAGCTCTCTCAAAATCCATTTAGATGGATTCCACTGATTCTGCTACACAAACATTCCCAAATCTGCATCTCTCTCATGTGCCACTGCAGGTCCAGTGACACTGAGTTGCATTACTAGCTAGATAGCCTCTTCCCAAACACAAAAGGCAGCCATCAAGAAGGTCAGCACTGCCTTTTGAAGCCACTGCGATGCATCCAATGCACAGCTGTTCACAGGAGCAAACAGGGCTGCAAAAGGCCTTTTTTTCCCATGTATTAGTCCCTTAGGAAAGTGTTTATCCCAAAGCAAACTGCTGGCAGCATGAGAAGGATGAAACCCGTAATATTCACTGTGCGTAATATTCACTGTGCAACAACACACAGAGGGCAGCAGCACTGGAACCATCTGCTGAAATCCTTTGTCACCGCACGGCAAAACTTTTCTTTTTAAACACAGGAATAAAAGATTTAGTAGACTGTGTGACAAACAAAATCAGAGGAGTGTTTACATAGGAAAACCAGCCCTCTTGTAGCTGCACAAATAAATAATATTCTTTTTTCTTTGAAGAAACAGCATATGCTCAACACTCCTTTGTCCTGCATCACAATAGAAAAACCCTTTGCATGGGAATATCTGAATCACTTCTTGGCAGTCTCTCAAGGTAAACAGAGTAAATTAAAAATGAATGTTTATCGTAGGTGAACACATACACACACACTAGCAAAGTGGAGTGCTGTATTTGCCTATCAAACACAAGAAGTGATTGAGTCCATCAGTCATTCAAACAAGCAACTGAAAAGTGGAAATAATGGGATGACAACATCAGAAAACAACCTCCCAGAAAGAGATGAGTTTCCTCATAGCCATTTGTCTTGTCTAATTAATCCCACATGTGGGACTAGACTGGAACATTAAAAAAAAATTAGGTACAAAATATTACTTTCACTGGGAAGCTTCAGAACTACAAAAGAAACAGAAATGCTTTATGGTTGTGCTTTGCTTTCAAACCCCATTTTTTCGCATCATCTTCTTAATCTGGGACTCCGTCTCTGTGCCTAGATGAGACTAAGATAACGTTAGCAAGCGCAGAAGAAAGCGGTTGGAAAAGCTGGGGAAAATTATGTCATTACCACTAATAAAACAAGATGTCAGTTCCTAATAGATTAAAAACCTGTGTATTAGGTTGCAGACTATTCCTGGGCACCCACAGAGCGGTCATGCCCAAGAGCACTTCCCTCCGCTCCAGACCGGTGAAAAGGGCATGACCTATTCCCTTCCACGCAAACCTTGTCACAGTTTATCCGCATTTTTGTCAACTCGGAATTAGACTGCTGTAACACACTCTCCACAGGGCAAAACAAAATGCAGAAACAAATGCAGAATGTGTCAACTGCTGATTTAATGCAGTTTCATGCCAGGAGCTTGTTGCTCTAATGCGTACGGGTCTGTGATATCTGTCCTCGCAGGAGGCCGTGTAGGTATAGCAAGGTGATGGGTTTAACATGTAAAACGCTAAACCTAACAATTTTGAAAGGGATTTCTGATCCCGAGTATGGGGACAGACACACTTGACCAAGTTCTCAAAACTGTGGCTATTTTTGAAAAATGCAGTTTTGTTTTTGTTGGGTTTTGAGCTTTTTTGTCTGAAGTACACAGCAGACACCTCCTCCACCACAGCACACACCAGGTTGGCTACCAGAGCTGAAAGGAAAGCAGAGCTGAACCCTTAACATGTTAAGCTCCCTTAACATGCCAGGAAACATCTTCCACGTGCCTACAGCTACAGACTACATACGTTCCCATTTTGAATGTGACACAACATGAGTGCTGTTCCTCTATTTTCACAGGCTTTTGGGCAGAGAAGGGACTGCAGGTTGCAGCGTTTTAGTCTAAGGGGTGTGTGACAGCATCTGCTACAATATTTCTGATGCAGTTAATAACACAGGGACATCCAGGGCATACATTGCATAGGGTTCTTTTAATGCAATGAAGTAAACATATACCATCTCATTTCACATTAACAAGAGGGACAGAAACTATTCTGGCACTTCCTGGGACAGTGATGAGGATGTGCCTGCTGGCACCATTTACCACAGAAACCCCCAGATATGATCTGTGCTGCACTAACTCGCAAAGGGAAAGTGGTGCTGAACAAAGCACTGATAAGAGAACAGCTTCACACAGAACTTTGCACACTTTGGGAAACTTTTTAGAAGAAAAATAAAATGAGGATTCAAATTGTGCATTGGGCCTCTATCTAAAGCAGGCAGCAGTGGGCATGAAAACACACATGTATGTGCATTGATTATGCACATGCATATACATCTGTATGCACATGTACAAACACAGATCCCCTGGTGTCCATATGTGGATCACTGGCATACTTCTGAGGTAAAGAATATTTAAAAAATCATTTTTTTTCAGAAGAATCAGAAAGGGCACTTTCAGATTTTGCTTAAGAAAGTTTCCAGTTTGCTCTCGCAGAGTACTCTTTTTAATCTTCCTCCTCTCTCCCAAAATTCTCATCAGCTTGCTTTTAGAAGTAGGTGGCACTCAAACCCTCCCACTTTGGCCAGGGCTGAAGTGGCTGAAGCACTCAACTCTGCCCCCCTCTTCGTCTCTGTCCAGGGAAGATGTCCCCTGCGCTTGGGGACAGGCACCACGCTGCTGGGACCCTGGTCTGCAGGAGCATCCCGCTGCAGCCCACGCCAAGCTGAATACATCTAATTTATCCACTCCCTGAAAACCACTTCTCCCATGCCTGCTGTCTTAGTTGAAAGAAAATGGGTTAATTCCTGTTACAATTTATCTGAACCAGATGTACTTTCCCCCCACCCCTCCACGGCTTGAAAGAAAGGGGGAATTGCAAAGTTTCCCTTCTCATTTAAAGGAAAAATGTACCGTTTGGTTATTAAGTCAGCTCCAGGCTCACGTAAAAACACCTTGGCATCTAATACCTTCTCTAATGTATAGCACCTGTGTGTTTTCCTTTGGTGTTTATAGGTTTTCGAATGCAATGTGTCTGTTACAAACACTGCCATCACATAACTGTCCTAAATGAAGTGGGAAGTAGATTACTAGAATGACCCGGTTCACACACCAAAATTTTACATCAGAAACGCTAGCAGCCAAAACGCCTGCCTTTGCCATCAGAAGCCTCTTCAGGAGAAGAGTCAGCTGGTAGAACTGTCAGAAGAGTCCGATGAACATATCAATATGCATCAAGATTTAGGAAAAACAACAGCAGAGATATCTGTTCTCTCACCACTACTAATAAATAAGGTATTAAATCGTTAAGATTTCAATTACAAGGGAAGAATGTGGCTAACCAAATAAAAGCAGGGGGAGTTGAAATAAGCAGTAGGTTAAAGATTAATATTCTGGGTTCAGAACAAAAGGATGCTCTTTTGTGGCACTGTGCTTATGCCTCTGAATGTAAACATTGTTCCGAGAACCATTTTTTCTTTGCCCAATCTTTAAAGGGTAATAAATTAGACCTTGGACAGCCATACAAGCTGCTACTAGATGTGAATGTGAATGTGTCTGTAGAAAAGGCTGACTTTCAATCAAAGTCTATTGAAAGAATAGTTGGATTTTCTAAAGGAGCATGTTGTGCCTATTAACCAACTTACAAAAGGGGCCATTTTCTTGATTTATGTTTGGTTGCTATAGAGATCTTGCAGTACAGACTGGCAGGTGAAGCTCCCATCTAACAATCTCACAGGTTTTTCTTAGCAGTACTCAAGAGGACACGCAGCTACAGTAGGTAAAATCCACCACACAAATACACCACATCTGTCAAACTTATCAGATTTAAGGCTTTCCAAGAATTTATCGGGGAATATGCTAGAGTTATAACACAATCTTTGCCCACAAACATTTTACACCTTAAAAAAAACCTTGTGGCAGTGAGCTACATCAGCTCTGTTAGGTTTTGTCCCTGATTCAGTACTTACTCAGCAGGTAATCACTGGTGAGCAGGATTCCAGCACATCACAGCACCACAGTGGTATCATATATTTGGGGCTTTTTTCCCTGCAAAGCATACAACTTATTCACGAAGAAGAACCTTTGTTCTGCAACAGCAACACTGATGTCAATGTGTGCAAGGGGGTGTTAATTTAAGAAAAAAATTAAAAATTCCTTTGCCATGAGCCACAAAATAGCCTGGAGAGTGTGCAACTGAGAAACACCACAAGTCATGCTGGAGTCTGAAAGAAAACTTTTCTGTGTCAGTAGGTCACAGGCAATTCAAGACCTGGACTGAGAAATGCTATTTTATAAGAACAGGTCTTCTACCCTAACTCTGATATGGAAACTAGAGTCCTGGAAGAGGAAAAAGTAACACAACTAGCAAACTATGTGATGCTCCAAACAGTAACTTGGAGCGATGGGAGAATGCAACTATGCATGGTAGTATATGCTTCAAACCAAAACCAAACCAAAATAGTATCTAGGATGCCAGCTTTTCCTCAGTTGATTCCTTGCATTAGCAGATACAGTATCAAATATACAGAACAGAAAAGGAAAATTAAAACCAGAAATATGATTCTTACTGTATTTAACATGAGAAAAAATTTCAATTATTCCTATGCGACTCCTTGATTCAACAAGAAAATTCCACTGGCCTACCTAATCAGAAAGGAATCTGCATTTCATAAACCAGAGGAGTAATTTGATTAAAGTAACACATTTTGACAGAAGGCAGTGTCTTATAGCTGCCTTACTTATCGACATCTTCTATGTTACTAGCACCGTACTATTAGAAGTTTTATGTAACTAGAAAGTGGGGGCCAAGTAAAACAAGAAATTAAAGCATTATGACTTCCTGCTCCCATTTTACAGAAGTAGTAAGAGGAGGTGGGGTGCTTGGGAAGGGCTGATATCACAGTCACCCTAGGGGCAAGGGGAAGACCCTATGCACCCATTTTACTAGGCTCTCTCCATGCACAGCCCGTGCTTCCCATGTCTCACTGGGAGAAGTGACCAGCTTGGCTGCTCTGCCCTGCACAAACCCCATTGGGTTCACCATGCTCACCTGGACAAAAACCAAACTGTACTCAACTTCAATGAAAAAAACCACAAAACAAAGCCACATTTTTTTTTTTAGCTACTCTGCAAAATTGTTACCAGGAAGGTCTGATTTCACTTCCTAAGATGTATTAGGGGCTGCAGAACACAGAGGCTCTTGAGGACAAACATCTGGAGCCACCACTGGGAAGTCACAAGCATGGCATGAGACGGTTATAGGTGGAGTAACTTCCACGTGCAAAGGCAGCTTCAGTCAATGCTTATCAACATAGAGAGGTGAGAGTCATATATAGCAATAAAAGGTGTAGGAGAAGGAAAGGTTCTCTCTCGCTAAGGCCAGTACAGATATCTCTCCAGCTCAGGGGTTGAGGTTGGTCTGATCCTGTACAGCTGAAATTAATGAAGAGGAGCTTTGCCACCAAGTTCAGGAGGGCAGGACTGAGGCATGGGCAGGAGGAGGTCTGAAGTCAGGCCCCCAGAACTCAGCCTCTCCGGAAATGATACTCCCTTGCTGCCCCTCTCTCGGAAGAGAAAGCTGCAAAAACTTGCTGACGTTTAAAAGGGGGAGGAGGAGGCTAATTGCAGTAATCTTGAAAGGATTTGTTTTAATTTCTGCCAAAAGTGCAGCAAGTCTTTCTTTGTTTGAACATATGGCTTCTGGGGAGAGGGCTCTCAGTTATTTCATTATTGGTCTTTTGGAATTTTGCTGATTATCAGGAACAAATACGGCCTTAACACCAGACCTGTGATGAAGAGAGATGATTTCCTTGTAAAGCTCTCCGTTGTTTGCATCCTAGTAATTATTCGGCAAATGGATTCCACCTGTTGTACATCACCCAGCACATACAGATGGGACTGAAATATATCCTGGATTTATATTTTATTTGGACTAACAAAGCCAGGATTTGAATTCAAGGGGCAGTAAAGGAACTAAGAATGTTCTGCATCAGAGACTTGGAAAAAGAAATACAGGGCTTTGGCTGTGGCCCTTCTGCTCAGATTAGCTCCAAATACTTCACATGCAGTGACTCCTCCTAAGGAAAAGCAGAAGCGATCAAATCCATTACACTCTGCAAAAAAACCTGTCTCAGGCCTCTTTTTGACACGTTTCTTTTACTTCCTGCTATTTATTTTTTACATTAAAAGCACTGGCAATATTTTGACCATCTCCAAATCATGAAGAAGGCAGATTTTACTGTTAAAACCATATTACACAATATCTGTCATCCAGATTGGACAGTAACTTATTAAACCCTGTTTTACTGAAAATCTGCATGTTGGCATTTTGGTTTTATACCTTGCATGTGTTTTTAGTGTTGAACTTGGCTTTCCCATTAATCTTATAAACACAAAAAGCACAAAGACTGAAATCCTGTCCCCGCTGAAGTAATGGGATTTTTGTCACTGATGTCCACAGGGTAGGATTTCAACTCAGATTACTTACAGATTTTTCTAAAGAAAATCTTCAATTTCTGTCTCTCCAATGGACACCTTTTGACTGGAGAGGTCAGTGGGGAGGAAAAAAAATTCAGGCAGAAATGCTACTATTAAAAACATGTTCTAGACAACATCCCTGTACATGTGCATGCAACACGTGGCGCCACATGAGGTCTGATACCCCAGCTATGAGAACCCCAGTACGAGACCTGCAGTCTCTAAATCCCTGTAGATATGTCCAATAACAGAAAAGTCCTAAATAGTGCAGACTATAACACTTAATTCAGATCCCTTAACTATATCAACAGATAAGGCATCTACCTTCTGTCATTCTACTGGATACAGCATCTTAGATTTTGGTCTTCAATATGCATATACGTGGTACGTATATATGCAACACAACAGGGTGGTAATATGCACGTGGAAAGCTGCGGCACTGTATAGTAAATAAGTTTACCATACACATCCCCTCTCTTTTGCCTGGCAACTTTGGGTCCTTTTCAGTTTCAATGCAGTTACACCCTCTCCATGTCTGTGTGGTATAGCCCATAGAAAGCCATGAGGGTGGGGAAAGAGGCCATCTCCTTCCTGCTCTATGCAGAAAGGGTCAACTTTGGGAACCCAGATTCTCTGTTGCCCTGGAATTTTAACAACCGACTTCAGCCCCACAAGCTAGCACCAAGGGCTCAGCGCAGCCACCAGTTAAAACTTGAGAGTCTTAACATCAACCCTGGAAGGAGAAAAGTCCCTAGATCATTTCTAAAGGTGTTTTGCTGCTTAATAAGCATAACTCCTCACTTTGCAGGAGGAGGATTTTGAAAATAAAGTTACAATAAAACTTAAAACCCTCAAAAATATTGTTAAATAGCTTTCCTATAACCCATATGGCATATAAATGAATACAGGATAGCGTTGTATAACAAGTTTATTGGCATACAGTTGGTACGGCCAGATTACTTGTCCTTTTAGTGAGTAACCTTAGACTGTAGCCATCTGAAATGCATGCTGATAAATCTTAAACATACCAGTCCACGGTACGTTTTTTGTTCTTCATACATACACTTCTCTTCAAGTAAGTAAGTAGATATTTGCATATAAAATTCTAATGGTGCATAAAAGATTTGATTTATGCATTCCTTTGTAAACTCACCCAAAGCATTACGTTTTTCATAATTGATAAAACCCCTAGGCTTTTAAATTCACAAACGTAATTTTACAATTGTTAAGCTGCTGTTACGGCCTGTGAAGGTTCCTGGTCTGGTAACAATGGAAACTGGAGTCCTATGTTTATCTTCAAGCCAGGACGGATGGAGGCAGCAATAGTATATGCTTTCCTAAACTGACCCGCTAATGACCCGAATCCTGCCCTGAGGGGTTAGTATCCCTTGGAGTAAGAGGATATTTAGCTCTGATGCCAGTTCAACCTACTGTTCATTTAAAAGAAATTGCCTCATTCAAGTTAAGGGGTTTAGATCCTATTCTCCAAAATTAATCATTCATACAGCACACGTTTTTTTCAGATGTATTAGCTTAGAAACATAGATGTTAGTCATGAAAAATACCTGTATTAAAATCTGAGTGGTCTTGTATTGCACAGATTACTACAGCCAGTGCCAAATGTAGAAGGAAACTTTGGTACCATGACGATTTAAAAATGGGTTTGATTGCTTATTAATGTCAATAGCCTAACTTCAGTACGTCTGTTTTGTGCATCAAGTCAGACATTCTCGTGTCTCTTCTGAACTAAGGCCTTTCAGTTATACCAAGTTCTTTACTGACCAGGTTCCTCCCTTAAAAGGGTGGAGCAAGCAGTTTGGGCTGAACAGTGACCTCACCCACACTCTGGATAAAACTGATCTGTCCTGAGGTTATAATAAATTCAGCTACACTAAATAACTATTTTTCTTTATCATAAGCATGTGCATTTTATACAGTTCTGATGAAGATCGGAGATGGAAAATGGCATGGGATGGCTATTTCCATGATATCCTCTCGCACATCTGGAGATTAATGATGCGGCATTCCAAAAGGGTTGTATAGTTTGGAAAACAACCAGACCTTTGAGTGCTTACTCACAAACCCAAACGTGCAGCCTTGTCAAGCACTACCAAAATACCACTCTCTCTAATTTGCTTTATTATTGCAGGGTAATGATAGGACCATATTTCCTGGAGACTACACTCTTCTTTATCTCTGTGTACATCTGCCACTTGGCGTTGGCCAAATTCAGAGCAGCACTTGCTGTTATTCTGTTACAGGTTTTCCTCGCATGCTAATCCCCCAGGAATCTGGCATCCCAGTTCACAGCAAACCCTATTCATGCACAAATGCAAAACAAGAACTCAGTCTTTAATTCTTTTTAGAATTAAAGCTACGATAAAATTGCACATTTAAGTTTCTCAGTACAGTTCCCATCCAGATAAAATCACCATTTATGCCGGTTCAAAAAACTCTGCAAAGAAGTTTGCTGAAATTTTGCTCCTAAGTCACTTGAATGCCTTGGAAAATGTTCTCCCTTTCCAATTCCTCCACAAAATGGAACAAAATAGGTTTGGTGTAAAGCTAATGTGTTCTAAACGTTAACTTTTAGGCAAATTCTGCCTCACACCCGAATGTTACTGCCTTGGGAGAGTCTACACCTCCAGACGCAGTATTTGTATTCTGTAGCATGAAGAAAAATAATTAAAAAAATTAGTACCACTCATGGCAATGTGTAAATCTACTTGCCAGCACATGTGTCACATATAGGTATTGTAAAGTATATAGAGTATCTTCTTGAAGATTTTACAGTAATTTCCTTGCCCCTTAAAAACTTTCCAAACTTACAGCCTTAAGTGCTTTGGAAACCAAATTCAATGACTGCTAGAAAGTTCATTTAAAAAATTATTTGCTACTACAAATGAAAAGCATGCTACATACCAACTGCTCTATGCCAGTACGGACAACGAGTACTGATAAATAATATTCAAGTATAACAACACTAGTTCTTTGACAACTTTGCTCCTTTGCACACACACCATGACTGCAACTGGGTTATCCCAGCAGGCAGGATGAAGGTCAGACCAGAGTGTCCCAGGTTTTCCATCTGAATGCACCTAATCCTCCTGCACCCATCAAGGAAACACCTCTTCACCTCCCAATATATGGATTATATTTCTGCCTGCTGCCCTACCAGGCACTATGTCTACTTCGGCAGACATGGGAGCAGCCAGGGCTCACCAGGGCTGCCCAGCGCCATGACCCAGAGCCTCAGGTGCTGAGCTGGAACAGGAGCACACCCGAGCACCCCAAGCAACAAGAACTCACAACCTGTTACTCCAAGCCTCCATCAGCCAAAGGCCTGCAGGCATCACTTCTGAAAATATGCCCAGGCAGGCGGCCTGTGCCCCTCAGTGCTAGGCTGGAGGTCCCCAAGGCGGTTGGTGACCTTTAGGCTGGCAGCTCCAGCCTGGGGAGGTAGCAGGCCACGACTCGCACTCGTACGGATGCTCCCCTGGATCCAGGTGCACTGTTAATAAAACTGTCTTTCCCACAGACCCTGCAGAATAATACATTTTATATTCTAATGAAGTAATTATTAAAATAGGTAATTATTGAAATAACCACATCAACTCCCAGTCATTAAAATCCTCCTAAACAGAACGGCATGATGGCTTAGGCTATTAGAAAGCTTGGCAGCCACCCAACGCCTACAATAGCTTCTAATTAATTGATCTCACCTCTAATCTGCTATTGTTAGCCTAGTGCTGATCATTTGTTTGGCCTACAGATCCTATTGCCCCTTTCATTTGATTGTATTTGTTACTGTACCCTCTCTATCTCTTTCAATTAAGCACAGGTTAAGTGGTTCAACCGCAAGAGAATAGGAGATAATGGCACCAATCAAAGTAATCTCTTTAATTTGCTAAATGGATTACAGGGAAACCCCAGCCAAAGTGAAGTCATAGCTGGTGGCCTTCACTTGAACTATACACAAAGAGTATCTAATTATTAACCCACCACATGCCAAACTTTACAGATACCCAATAAAACAACACAGCATTCGGCTACTAGCGGGGTTGCTCTCATTACAGAGCTTTCCACTGTAAAATTACTTTGACTGCAAAATCTTTATATCGCTGTCTTTCCAAGTACACCACATGTGGTACTTTCAAGTGCAACATATCTACATATAACAATCAAAATGCAGCACTGCACACCAGTCAAGAGAGCGGATTTATAGTCTCTTTAAGGACATGCTCATGGTAGAGTTCATTTTTCATATTTGTACTATAAATGCAAATTCAGCTTTGCAGTCAGTATTGCTTTTGCTGACTGTAGAAGTTTTAATAGTAAACAAGCTTTGTCCTTAAACTGGCAAGTGGGTTTCTTCCCCCTCTCCTCTTTTTTCTGAAGTGTTTTTGAGCGAGCTGTCTGGCAAGAGAGCTTCATGACCAGCCCTTTGGCTGAGCGTGTCTCCTTGGCTCATCAGGCAGGCAGCAAATTCAAGAATGTGAGCGGCATGAGACGGAGGGTCATTTCCTTGCATTGACAGGGACAGTGGGGCAGTAGAAAGAAAAAAGGTAGCAGGAGATAACAGGATTTCATGCAGAAGGAGACTCAGCTTGTTGGAGAGCCAGACCCTCTTATAAGCAACTGGATCTCTCGACCTTTTCAGAATAAAATGTTTTTATTAGTGGCAAAACAGAGATTATCAAGTATAAATCTATTGTTCCTGGCAGAATTCAACTTGCTTCAGATGATGGGCTGGTAATACAGAATATTGCATTTTGCACCTCCATTTTGTCTTTGGTTGGTTGATTTCAAACAGAATGATTACATTAGCCTCAAGCAGAACATCTAAGAAGTGAAATCTCCATTTTAACTTAAAGGAAAATGAGGTATATGGAGAAAGAATAATCTGTATTCCAGTCTGGATGACTTCAGATCCTACAAGAAGTCCATTAAAAATGGAACAAGACTCCTACTTTTCAGACCTGACACCCAGCCCACAAGGGAGCACTTACTTCTAACATTAGCTAAAGTTGTCTTGTAAGGTCAAGAACTACAGTTTTGATTTCTGACTTTGTTTTTTGCATCCCCACTTGTTTGGGCATCAAAGCTTTTGCACTGGGATTGTCAACTTTTCACAGTCACTTCTGCATTGCCTGTGGTTGAGGTCGTTTCCATGCAATACAGTCATGAGCAAAGAAATTATATATACATCTCCAAATTTCCAGTAACGCTGCTAACACAGCCTGCCTCTGTTCCAACGAGATGTCAGCTTTATATTTCATAACATGTTTTTGTTTGCATGGTAACTGGCCAGTAACTTGGCATTCTTCTGCTGTTCTGTGTTTCGACACCAGTTCGGCGCTAACTGCTTGAAGTCGAGCACATACTTCACGCATTATCAAATTAGCAACAACATATACACACCATAACCTTCAGCAAAGTCTGTCCAACAACCGCTTGTAGTATAGCAGAGGTATGGTTCCACAGGAAAATCACAAGTGAGCCCAGGGTTTGTCACCCAGGGTCACATAGGGGTACACACAATCTTCCCCTCAAAGTAGCTGCACAAGGAAACTGCTTACTCTGAACATGTGCGTTTTGTAAAAAACAGTACTTTATGGGCGCAATTTGAGAAACTGGGTGAGATGCTCCTCTCATTTTCCACTCTCTAGACCTTCTCCACACTATGTACGGTCCTGCTTACTATGTCCTGGCATGATGCATCTGGGACATCTCTGTGGGCTGACTCCACTCATCCAGCCAGCAAAAGCAGAGGCTGTTCCCCACGGGGTGAGGGTTCTGGACTGGCTCACAGAAAAGGCCCTGCAGCACCAGAAGCTGCAACCAGAAGGGACTGGGAGCCAGGCTTGATGGGATCTCCCAGCCACTCTATTACCTGCCAAGTATACACATCCTCCTCTTCTACGTACAGCATGCAAACAAATCAAAAAGATCTGAAGCATCATCTGCAGCACATTGCCACTTTTGCCCCCAACAAGTCCCTTTATGGAGATGCATTTTCTGCCCACAGCAGTCCATTGTGCCCTGTGTATAGGCACCTGACTCAAAAATACTTCACTGACTGACACCTTGAAGTACGGAGGAAATAAAATGTCTGAATTTCCAAATGCCTTTGCCATTTGAGAGCGCACACAAGGCTACATTCTGCTTTCCAGCTGTCGCACTCTAACAACCTTAATGGGTTTAACAGCACAGATAGAAATGGCCTTCCAGACTTTACAAAAAAAAATATTTTGGTATTTTAAATTATTATATTTTTCAGGTAATTCATAAAGATTAAACTGGGCAAAAGGGAAGGTGAAGCAGACCCAGTAGTATCGTTGGCTTGGACATTATTCAGAAAGCACAAGCTTTGGGGATCTGTGGTGCTGATTCAGCACGTTCACAGACCCAGGGGTCAACCCACAGCTCTACTTCTCTGGAATGCAGAAATATTTATTCACATCTGGAAACAGCTCATCTGCACTGGAAACTTTTCTAATATTTTCTCTTCTACTGTGATAAAAAAGCTACCAAGCAACCCTTTTTTTCACTGTTGTTCTATTTATCCAGCGGCCTTCCCCTCCATTTATAGACCTACCTTAAATGAGCAAGCCATGCCTGTTACAAAGTAAATCAAAATGCTTTGAAATCTGCCAGGGTCGGCACCAATAATACAAATTGGCCCATAAATATTGAGGCTCCAGTAATCCTCCCTCAACAAGTGAGCCAAATCAGAAACCAGGCGAAGCCCTCTCATTTTAATTCTGCTGAACTATTGCTATTAGCATGGAGGCACCCCAGCACATGCAAGTCCCTGGCTCAAGTGACGGCTTTCAACACCACCTTAATTAAACCTGCTCCAAGCAAATTTAATCAGTGCGGTGAAGAAAATGGCTTCTGAAAGCAAGGAGCAGTTTACATTAGCGTTTCCAGCATGACTGTCAACAGCGCTGTGAAAACATTTTGCTAAGCATCAGTGGGGATTTCTTGTTAAAAAAATAAAAAATTAAAAAAAAAAAATCAATCCTATTGCAACTATTTGAGCAAGCCACTTTAGAAAGATCCTGAGGAGAGTGAGTGCAGGAAAGACATCCACCCTGCACCCCGTCCCTTCCAGTCTTGAGAGGGACTTCTCCGAGAATCTGAAATCCTCTCCTATGTTTAATGTCAGTGGTAATTTTCCAGGACTTAAATTCAGATTACAGACAAACCTACTCCTCTTTTTCCTGTTCTTTCCTAGGTGTCTGCTTGCGGTCAGGGTGGAAGACAGATTGCTGGGCCAGACAGACCCTCGGTCTGAGCCGGCACAGCCTTTCTTACACTCTCATATTGCAATATGTTTCCTGCACTACCCTGTCACAGGCAGGGCATTTGCTCTTTCTTTCTTCTGGCTGTATGAAGTTTATTATTTAGGTAATTATGCTAGGAACTGTACCAAGTAAATGTTTTCCTCCTCTCTCTATTGATGCAAGACAAAGCTCAAGACTGACGATAATACTATGGCCTTGCTATACAAGTAATGTAAATATCACTGATGAATATCTTGCATGATCTCTGATTCGAAACAGCCCCCAAAAAAGACAACTCTCCAAGTCCTTTCTTCCCTCAGTCTCAACTAAAGTGGAAGCAAATGAGAAGTAATTCTTTCGTGGCGCAAGCTAAGACAGTACTGTTAAGCAAAACCCCAAGCTAGATTTTCTCCCAATTTCTGCATCCAGCAGCACAGGCAGATCTGCTCCAGAGCTGCCCTCCCACACCACCAGCCATAAGGCAAAAGGACCAGGATTCCCCCTAGTAACCCATTTGCCATGTAAAAATAGCTGGTGCTGGTAACGAGGACAGGAGAATGAAGAGGAGATGCAGGGGAAGTGGTCCAAATTCTGATCTCCCACTCCCGGGGACCATCAGGAGAATGGGGACACCAACACAGAGTTGGAGTCAAAGCAGTCTTTTCACACATGTCATTGGAGCTGGTGTGCATTTCCATCGTATTGCTGTAGGACTTTACTGCCATGTACCCCATTAAAATGGATGCTCTTGGGGACTACAGCGCTGTTGCCTTTTCTCAGCAGGGAGATGTCTTCAGCAGTCACTACAGATACAGATCTTTTTGAATGCACAGTGTTAAAGAGAACATGAAAAGGCACAGTTACATCCAGGTATTAATGTTTCATCTTGTACACTGTAGTTCACCTACAAAGAGGAACACACACCAAGATTGCAGTAGGAAAGGCCCTCTACAAGGACTACTTTCAGCAGCCAGCCATAAAACAATAGGAAATTTGTAAAATATAGTTTTTTTTTTAAATACTCTGTGGGTAAGTCAGTCAAATATCCCATCTTTGTATCAATAAGCACAGGCTTCTTAAGCTCTATACCAATTCCTATGCTTTTTAGCCAATGAATATGTAAAAGTTTAATACAACTTCAGTAGGTGTTAAACACAAATGAAAATACCTTATGTCTAGAGCACTCTGCCAGAAAACATCTGCTAAAAATCCCTGATTTAAACTTAGGCCTATGACATGCCTGGTTACTACTGCAATCACAGCATAATGGGGAATGCAGGAGAAAATGGCAAGCTTTGGTGCTTTTCCTACTAACCCTCCAATAAATCTGTGAAAAATACCTCCTTCTTGAGAGGTGTAGCCTTCCTGCCTAACAGTCATTTTTAATCTGCAGAAGAAAATAGCTTTCCTAGCTCAGAAAAAAAAAAAATTAAAAATCTCTTTTTCTGTCTCCAAGTGAAAATATTCTCTAAATATGACCCAAATTGCCAAGTAATTTTGCTTCAACCAAAACGGAATTTTTCAGCAAACGAACCCTTTGCAATTTGCAGTCATCTATGCTGTCTGAAGGACCAGTTTGCACAAATAGATGTATACGCTAGACAACACAGTAGCAAATATAATACCAGGTTAAAACCTGGTCAGAGTTTTTAGACTCGGGATTTACAGAAAAGCATTCCTGCTGCACAGTCCCATATGTCTGTTTGGGCTGCCTGGTTTGGCTTGAAGTGAAGCAGCTCCCAAAAAGACACCAAAAGAGCCACAGAAAGAAGATACCACACAACAACACAGCCATCCTGTCCCTGTACTGGAGAAAAGGATCTCTCTTCGAAATTGTTTAAAAAAAAAATCAGAATTGTTCAATAAAATGTTTTGTAGCACTAACGAGAGAGAAAACAAAACACTAAATCTTTTACAACTTCAAGGAAATATGTAATATAACTAGAAAAAAAAAGCCAGTTCCAATCCTCAGACGTTAAACACACTATTCACATGATTTCCTATACAAAATCTAAATCCACCAGTATTTCAACGGTTCTAAATTGATAAGCTATACTATTCTTGCAAAGTCTGTTCAAACAATAGAAAAACAGAAAGCGAGTGGTCCCAATTAGGTACTAGTTGAAAGTACAGCTGAGTATTAAAATTTAAAAAGTATCTAGAAGTTAAGGCTTTAGAAAAATATTCATATAAAATACCTATGAGTCCAATCTTTGAGGAAAAATAATGTGTTAAGCCAAGTACATACAGAAGCATCTAAAATTACAAGCTCTTATTCCGACTCCTGGTTATTCAGTAGCTAATCTGCACTGAAAGAAGGTAACTAAATACAAATGAATTGTTAAGAAAAACACCCAGTATTTGCTTGAATATTTAACAGCTGAAACAGCTGGACTGGATTACTCAACAATGAAATTCAGTGTGCAGTCAGGTAGCGAGGAGAGAAAGCTCCCTGAACAAAGCCATAACAAAAGGAAATAAAATAATACAAGTTTATAACAATATTTTTTTCTTCTTCTTAACCAGCTATTAAATCTCACACTGAATGTCTCATTTCACAAATACAAATGAATCAAATCTACGTTCCTAGAAGCCACTTTCTTCAAGCCTCTCTTTTAAAGGTGAATGGCTTCTTAATTTCATTTTATAGTGGCAAGATAAAATGAGATTTCTTTGATTTTTATTTTATTTTTAGGTTGTAATTGAATATGTTGGATTCCCAGTGCTGGAAGGATGCTAAAGTTTCTGTATGCCTCTATTTATTTACTTAAAAGTATATGAAATCTCAGGAACTTTTTCAATCACCCCTTATCTACGCTGGCTGCCGTCGCTGTAAGCGAGGAGCTTATCTCGGTTATTGACCCAGCACACTTTTATTGAAATGGTGTGAACCTGCTCTGACACTCTCTGAAATATATGAAAGTGCAGTTATAAGCACAGAGGCCTGGACCAGCTCCCGAGGGATGCAGGACCGCAATATGCAAAGGTGTCTCTGGATGAGGAGTTGTTGGCTTAGCAGTGGAGAGTGGTGGGAACAAGGCAAACCATTTGTCATCTTTCTGTTTTTGGTCTCCACAAGCTCATGGATCACCTCCATGTCAGATAACAGCAAGCGAGATCCAATCCACCTAATTTAGACAGGCTCTTTTGCATGGGAATATTACACATAAGTATTATCCTTTAACTCTTGCTTAAACATTAGCTGCCTAATGGCAATTCCATTTGCAAACTTTCAAAAGCACCTTTTTCCTTGAGTGCTCATTTTACAAGGGCTGCACAACTGGTATCTAAAATATAGGTAAAAGTTAGATGGTTTGCGTCTCATCTGTTCTCTCCTCTTTGCTTGACTTGGATTCTCTTCTGATCTGCAGTGCTATTTTTCCCTGAACCTCCTGCTCCCGAGAGATGACCTGGATGGTCCAACTTCTGCCTCCAGCTGCTATGTTTCTCCAGTTCACTGAAACGTTTGCTCTGTTGAATAGCTCTCATAGTATTGATATCATTGCAATGGCCAGGTGCTCCAACACCATGGTAGATATCCCAATAGACCCATCAATCAATCAGACCAAGCAGGTACATCCCCAACAAACGTTTCTTAGAAGGAGCCAACACTTCATCAGGACAACTGAAGCCTTGGAAAACACAAGGATATGGAAGACACTGATGAGTTCAGGTAGCCGATGCCGTGCCAAAACACCCATCAGAGCTGCTTCAGCTCCTCAGGTGGAACTTCTTTATGTTCAGGCACTGACTTGCCTTGCCAAATATTTCTAATGTGATTTACATACCTCAGAAAAGATCCCAAACTTTGCAAGTTGAGCCAAACCACAAGCCCAGACAAAGCTTCCACCTGTGCAAAATGTTTATTTTTAGCAGCTGCAGACTTAGGGGAACCTGGCAACAAATGTGACCCGCAGCTGCTCATCATGCCAATGCTGTCTCTACAAATGGCAGGCTGGCAGTGAAAGCATTAAACATAGTGCTATCTCATTTATTCAGTGCATTCCTAATCAGAAAGGAAACAAACACTGGCACACGCTGAAGACCCAGATTTGGAGGAGACTCCTGGTCATCCATTTGAGAAAGACCTGGCTCGCATGGCCTTAGCTGCTGCGGTGATTTTCTTGTTGGTTGACTCCATTCATGCCCATTCCTGGATTAAGTTGCTTGTTTACTATTTTTCAAAGGAAGCAGGTGCTTAAAAGCAGCTCTCTCATTACTTTCTTTTTCACTGGAGCTCACAGAGGATGAGGGAAAAAGAAGCAAAACACTGTAAAAGTGTGGCTGCAACTCACCCCTACAAAACTCTCTCCTTACTCCAGCGTCAGATGTAGCAAAACACCCGAGGAGCTGTGACCAAGCACCTTTCAGCTCCCGCTAACGATGCCGGAGGATGAAGTGAGGAGCAAGGGGGGAGTTGAGGAGCACCCAGCGTCCCTCCCTGCCCCCCTAGGTCATGCAATGGCCCCAGGAGATCTCTGCTGCCACAGCATAAGGAAGGAGGGAGGCAACAGCATTTCTCAGTAGGGATGCAGCAGTGATGCACAAGAAAGGAAAAGATGGGGAATGGGAAAGACCCAGTGCTTTAGCCAGGGCAACAAGATGAGAGAAGAAAAGACCCTGCGGCTCTGATCCATCCCATTTCAGTACAGCTGAGACGCCCTGAGCAAGCACCACTCTTGTCTTTTCTCAGGCCAGAGGTCGGGAGACACAAATTCACCTATAAACAAGACCTTGGGTCAATCCCATCTTGTGCACAGGACCTTGCACTACACCCAGCCCAAATGCAGCGGTACTGACCGAACCCAAACCCCAGTGAGGGCTGGAAAGCCTCCCATCGATCCCACAGGCTGAGTCAGCCTTCACAGTGCTCCCCCCAGCTCAGCCCTTGGAGAGGCTTGGGAACCATCACCTCCCGTTCCCAGAGCAAGAGTGTGACAGAGAGGTGAAATATTTGATTTCAGGTAATGGAGAGGTTGTCAGCTGCGCTCTCTTTTTTTTTTTCCTCCAACATCCTTGCCAGGTTATTCACAGCTAAATTTAAATGGTGAAGAGTTTCACCGGCGAAACAAATACGAGGCCAGGCTGCACACAACCTTGTTACCTTCGCTGTGTTGGCTAAGGTGAGGTTTTATTTAATTTTGCCGCACTGACTGACAATGTATGTGCAGCCCTGGCAACGTGCGGCTGGCAGGGAGGTACCACTCGCAGTGCTTGTGTCGGACGCGCGCTCACCTGGATACCAAGGGGAGTCATGGTCCAAGGGTTGAATGCCAGCTTTTCTCCTGGCTGAGAAAAACCTCCCTGCACAGAGAGCAGGGATGACACGCAACCTCCGCATAACCCGACCCTCTGGGCACATACCTTCAACAGACAGCTTACAAAAAAAAAAAAAAAGAAGAATAATTTTAAAGCTCTTTATCTGACAGACAAGCTATTATATACCAAAAGAAGGGAAACATCAGAGGGAAAAGCCTGAAACAGTGCTGACTACCCACAAATCCCATTAAAAAAAAAAAAGCCAAGAGAACAATGAAACTCTTCACCCTTAATCCTGGATTTATACATGTGTTGTAATTAAAGATAAATTGAATTTCAAAGCCATTTGGAACAAAAGGGCAGCTCAAAAAGCAGAGTGATATAGCGATCTATATATAAAGCCAGAGCTATATATAAACTTCAGTTATATTAATACCTAGTCTGCTTGATTACAGCATAACATAACCATCAGCAGGTGAGTAGCAAGTTACACAATACTGACCAAGTTTTTGTAAACCGGATAAAGAAATTTTACTTTAGAGGAAACATAAGATAATAATGGCCTGGCAGAGAGAAAAAGCATCCGTTCTCCAACCATTAACTCCAAAAGGAAACTGGGAAGAGCCTTCCCTGGAAAACAAGAGATCTCCTTCAAATCCACTGTTATATTTTGTTTCCCAAACACACAGCATTTCTCCCAGCTGTAGCTGTGCAAATCTCCTCTTCATTCAGGACCAGACTGGAAAATGCTGGGAGCAACCTGGGCCAATCTCGGGGTTGGCCCTGCTTCCAGCAGGGCACCTGACCAGAGCCCTCCTGAGGTCGCACCCCAACTAAGACACGAGGTGATGCCATGTCCTCCATGGGGTTGGTGGCCCCAGAGCAGAGCTCAGGATGCCTGGGTTTAGTTTCCAGCTCTGCCACTAATTCCACACATTACCCTGGGCAGGGAAACCTAATCCCCACGCTTCCCTTCTCCATTACCTCTGCTCTTCCTGTTTGTCCGTCTCCTCCGATTAAATGTTGAACTCTAAAAGCAGGGGCTGTGTGTTCATATGGTATTTCAAGCAGCGTGGCTTGATAGGATACGGCACATTCATGTGCAGTGAAATAAATCAATCAATAGTCAGAAGAGTTCCATTACAGCATAGCGTGGGCAGAGACGTCTAATACAGGGTCTACCTTTAGTTTCTTGGTTTGTTTCCAAGAACCTTAAGGATAATTTTGCTTAAGCACATAATGAAAGATTAGGCCTAAATCTGTAATAAACATGAAAATGAAGTTATGCCACACTATGAATAGTCATTATTGTCCCACTGCTAGTAAAAGTTTATTATGCACAAAAGCCTTCTGGAGGCACAAGTAGCTATTAAAATGCCTGTGCACCCAGTTCTGGTTTCACTGCTGCACAAAGCAGCAGGCTCAGGAATCTCTCTGGAAGACCACAAAAATCAATGTTAGTTGTTTACTTTAAAAAAAAAAAAAAGGGGGAGGGGGGGGGGAAAAAGGGGAGAAAAAGAAATGAGAAACATAGGAGCTACCATACAGTGGGAATGAGCTGTGTCTCATCAAATAACCATGGGCACCATTTAAGTGTAAACCTTCTACCGCCCCATCGATGGGGACACTGGTGTGGCAGGAAACCTGCTGGAATTGACAGTGAAAAATGTTCCAGCACCAACCAGCAGAGCCATAGACTCTCTTAAACTAGCCGTTACAGCGTCTATATTTTAATTTTAATGGCAAATCTTATGGAACCGACATGTTGGAAGAGCAATAAATAATAAGTTATTGTACGCTATCTTTCATTTCTGACTAGTGAGATTAATGTACTCGTCTGCATTACTACTCTGAGCTATTCTGAACCGAAACCCCAGGCAGAGCACCTTCTCCTCTACCACTGATGTACCAAACCACGGGCATGCATTGCCACGTGCCTCCACAATACATGCCGCAGCTTCCTGTTTGGATCGTCTTCTCTAAATGCAAGGTAGATCAATAAATACATTTAATTAACACATTAGAATAGTCTTTATTGGGTCTTACATGTAACGGGGAAAATCAAACAACTTCAAAGGAGATTTGCTCAATTAACACAAGTCTTTATAACGGCAATGGAATAAGACCGTATCATAGATCTAAATAGCCTAGATTGCAATTTCTCATTGGATCACATTGGCATGCTCCTGACAGCCATACTATCATTAGAGGGATCTGTCTGCACTTCCATGATATCCCTAAGCCCCTGCTTTGAATATTTAATAACTTCAGCGATTGGAAATCAGTGCACCATACTTCAGAGAGATGTGACTGTATCGCTGCAGCCTATTTAGCTCCGGTTGCCACTCAAAGTTCTCAGCATTTTCTCTGTGGAAACATCAGGAGATCTGGCTTTGTCACAGATAGACCTGGCTCTGTCATGGAGTTATTCAAAGTTGCAGACCCTGAAATGCAATTCTTCAGCACAGAGCAAACATAACACTGGGTTATGCACTTCCCTTTTGCACCTACAGCTTAATCAGCAGCCCTGCCCGGTCACATGGTATGTTTACGTACAGCACGGAGAACAAGTCTCAAATTAAGGAAATCTAGCACAAAAAAAAGTTTAACCTCTTCAATATACCACTTTTTTCTTCTTTTTTTAATCTCTAATACAATATTTTATAAGAGAAAAACAAAGTTGTTCTGCGAAGCAGTCGCCTCCACTGTGTCTCAAACCAAATCCCCCCAAAAAAATTTCAACAAATCACAAACCAGAGTTTTAATTCTGGCAAAAATACTGAGATTTTCCTTTAAAAGACAAGCAAAATTATCTCAACGTAACCAAGATACTGCAAGCCTTCCTCATTAGGATGCTAGCTGAAAAACAGTCAATAAAAAATTCTCACATCTTCGATTTGCCTTGTCTATTTTGAGAAAGTAAACCTATCTGACAAAAAGGAGGAAAAACCCCGACAGCAGCATTTCCCCAGGCCTGCAACAAAGTACAATTAAAAAATTGCTTCAAAAAAAGAAAAAAACAGCAGCTTTATTAGAGTTTTCAACACCCATGACCTCCTCCATAAGCAAAGGCAGAAGTCTGCAACGACAGCAATTCTGTGCAACACACTGGTTCTTCTTTTAATATACGAATCAAATGCCTAATGCACTGCTCACTAGGGGTTGTATTCAGCAAAAAAACAGGCAGCTCTACTAGCTGTCACTTTTCAATATGCATAGATATCCATGAAAAAATGGTGTAACTGTAAGAGAGAAACAACAGGCATCTTTCATCTTAACTTACTGTTAATTAAGCCGCTCATGTAATTTGTTTCTTGGTAATTTTACAAAGAACCTAAGCAACTGTGAACTCGGTTCAAACGTGAAAAAAAACCAACAACCTTTATTTGAAGGTTTCTGTGAAATTCTACTGCACGTGCACAGAAAAAAATAACCTTGTCAATACAAAATGCCTTAAAGGAATCTCCCATCAAAACCACAGCAAGGATGTCGACTGTTGACTGAAAAGATCAGTGCAGTCTCTGGAGACGCTATCAAAGGCAGAGACTCCAAGCAACAGCAGATTTCGCAGATCTCTCACTTCCATCTCTTCACTCCAGGATGCCAGCCATCTCAAGAGACCGGCTCACATCAAACAGAGGGAACCATCAGCAATAGGCTGGAAATTAAGCTTACACGGTTTCACAAAAGACCAGGGTGTTTTTGAGAGATAAATACGCAGCTGAATTTTGAACAAGGAGCACGCTGAATGCTGTCAGCATCCTGCTCATCTCCATCAGCAGCTTTAACAGGAGCGATGGCAGAGAATGAGGATGCTCACTGGCGCCAACTGACTCCTGCTTACGCAAATGCCCTTCACTTAGTAATTCACCAGGTAAACATCCAAACTAAGAGGATTTGACATTATTTATATAAAGAATTAGGAAAACACAAACTCAAGAGACATTGCTGAGGAAGACCTGGATGGCTGGACAGAAAGAGTCACGGAGTTTGGGGCAGCAGAGGAAAAGATGCCAAGAGACCACAGGAATGCTAAAAGAGGGAGCTGCAGCTCCTTCTGGAGCAGGACCATGCCATAGCAGCAACTCTGGCCTCGCTGGGCATGTCGATTCTTGATAACATGAAATAATAACCTTTACTTCTAAAAGACAGTTGGCATGACGTTATTCGTCAGACTTTAAACTTAGATCTTTAAAGTTTCAAATCAAAAGGCTTAAAACACCTATCAGCATTACTCAAAATACATCTTGTTTTAAGGCAAAACCTGTTCTCACACAGTGCAGAGGTGCTGTGCTCAAGCTATGAAAAATTTGTTGGCTTTTTCCTTTTTTTTCCCCCCTCTCCATAGGAGTACCAGCATTGTCCTAGCTCTAGGTCACAACCAGCAACTCATATTTTCTAATATAACAATGCTAGCTTTCCTCTTCCATGATTGCATGATGCACACTGATTAAACATTTGTTCTCTAAAACTGGAAATGTTGTTTTGCATCAGGAAATCATAGAGGTTTTGATTTGTTTTGGCTTTCGTTTGCAGTTTACCTCTCTGAAAAATGATACAGGAAGAACCAAAATGTACCGTACTTACACTGTACATGAAGATGAGTTCTGTCAAAAATCTCTTCACTTGTGATGGATTACCTTACACAGCAGGAACAAATACATAAATAGCAATATTCTGAAACTGCCTCCTATTCACATACTCAAATCCCTGTAACTTAGACGTGTTTATGCTGTCTGAATCGCAAAGAATGAAAATGGCAATAGAATCCAGCCCAGCCCAACTGGGAAATTCTAGGTCAGCCGCTGGAGAGCTGTCCCACGCCACGAGACAGCGCTTGGCAATGCTTCTCCCTGTGCAGGGAGTGCTGCCTTATAGACTGGGGGTGGAGGGAGGACAAGAAAAGAAAAAAGGAAAAAAAGACAAAAAGAAAGAAGAAGAAAAAGGAAAAAGAGGAAGTCTGTTCCTTCCAAGACTGGAAACCTCAGTGTAGCTGGCAGACCCTCCTGAAGCTCCCAGCTTCTCTCCTGATGAGAGGCTCCACAGGAGCGGGAATGCGCTCCAAACACAACATAAATGGCAACGGTTTTTAAATGTAAGCTTCTCTATGCCTCAGTTCCCCAGCTGTAACAGGGAGACAATTATAGCCCTGAAGAGTTCTGAAAATAAAACATGTGTATCTGAGGCTACCAGACAAGATAGGCTAGGATTGACTGTCCCACAGAAGATCTCAGGAAAATTACTATTATCTAGTTTTCAATAATGTGCAATAAATACTCTTAATTTATCACACAGTGAATTAACTCCTAATTACTCACTGTGCTCAGAAATATTTTTTTATCACTCCTTTGATTCCTGGCTATTCAAATATGCCTTTTTTCTCAATTGTCTCCTCCAGGCAGAAACACTCCCCAGGTAAAGTAAAAACATGACATCAAATAGAAACCAAAATAGCAGGGAATGCTGGTGTACAGAGTAGTTTTTGTGCTGGCTGTAATCGTCTGATGCAAGAGCTACACAGAAGTCCTGTGATAATAAAAATATAAAACCCTAGTGCACACAAAGATACACGCCGAGGCACGACATAAACGAATGCCTGCTACAGAGTTACATCAAGGCTAAATTTTCCCCTGGAGTCCATGATTGATTAATCCCTCTAAGTTTGGTACCTGAAAGACAGAAGATTTTTCTTGGTAGTAAAGAGCTTTATAAGATATACTTAAACGGATTATGTTGATACCTTTCATGATGTAACCCTAATGATAATTTAATTGAAAAAGTGCTTTAAGCCATGATAGCAGGGAAGACAGGATTTCCTTTTTTCACTTTGACAATTATGGGCCAGTTCAGAACTGCTCTCAAAATAAGGAGGAGGACAAATTCGCAATCAACTTAAAAGAACGTGTCAAATTCTGCATTAGTTTTCCTTAAGCCAAATACAGAAATGTACTGGCATTAAAGCCCACAGATTTTCTCATTTCCATTCCCACATATTTCCTCTTCCATCATGGAAATCACTCTGTGTATCCATGTGCAAATGCGCTCATTACTGTATCGCCTCACACGCCCCATTTTTGCTATCTGCTCCTCAGAGTGAACAGCTCTCCAGCAACTGAGAAGCCAATTGGGCAAGGCTATTACCTGTTGTCCTCTATATTGTCTCCAATCCTGTTTCTTTTAGTCCCTCACATACTTTTTTTGAGATGCCACCAGGTTTATAAAATTGAGAGCATCGTGCCACTAATGAACATATGGATTATTATCAGCATGCATGTTGGTACCACCACTTCACAGACATAGCGCTACCAGAGACGAAGTAAAATGATTTCATTTCAGACATATATATA
>NW_010196538.1:0-8833 GCF_000695765.1 Mesitornis unicolor
TTATTTTATTTTATTTTATTTTATTTTATGCGTATATAACATTTTTTAGTTGCAAATTGCATTCCGGTTTGCAGTTGGAAATGTCTGATATGCAGAGATGATGCTTGGCTTAGGAAACTAAAAAGATTCATTGATTCATTTTTCAAACAGATATTTGAACAGTATTTTGTATTTGATAAATAAAGGGGTAAAGCTGCTTCACATCTGAATTAGGTTTTGTTGTTAATTATGCCAGATGTTATGAGGTAGACTTTGCAGGGTGTGTATGGGGTTGCAACTCCTAAATCTTCTTGGAAATCTGAAGTTAAAGGAAGGCTGCTCTATTATTTGGATAACTATAATCCAAGTTATCTAACCTGATACAAACACTCGGTTTTCATGGAACCACAATTTCGATTATGGCAATCTAGAAGCAACTGAAATTTATCCCATGTTCTATATCTTTATTAGATCTGTCCTCAAAAATTAGGAACAAATAGACATCTCGGTTTGTAAATATTAGCTATAACCTTCCACTTCCTATTATCTTGTAAACCATTGTTATACCACTGCCAGGATAAAAAAACCTGATTGACTTACTAATTTTTTTTAAGTAGATCACTTAAATAGAAACTCTTTTGCTTGTCTTTGACAGAAACTACACGGAAGTTACGATTGCATTGTTTCATTGAGATTTGTCCTGTGGTTTTATTTTTATCTTTTTAGACTAGCAAGCATTAAGATGTCCTTTCATTTTTTTTTTAGACACCAGGAAAATTTAGATGGTCTATTGATCAACTTGCTCTAATAAATCCCATGGAAATTGACTCGGAAGATGTTCGACGCCAAGCAATGTATTTGAGTCACGCTAGGTAACTTTCCATCTGTTTTTATGCGATTAACTTGGCTTGAATACTAGAGCACTGTTCTTTTGCTTTATTGACGTTTCAACACTGCATTAAAGACTTTTTATTCAAATCAATTATCATAGATTTTTATATGTCCCTGCTGTGGATATAATACTTGGATGAGGCTGCCTTTGTGTCACTCTTTTTTAATATTAAGAACTACTGATCCACTCTGACTGAATTTTGGAAGACAGCCAGAGAAAGGCAGTCAACACAAGCAGGGAAATGCCTTGCCAGTGGTTGTTACCAAGCTACCTCTCCTGCTCCTTGTCACAACACAATTTATCTTCTCAATGTTCTATACTGAGATCTATGAGGCGTAGGTGTCTTTGGTCTTTTTATGACTCCTGCAGAGAGGTAGAGCTGGGAAAGCCAACTAGGTAAGTCAGTACCCTTCTTAAAAGGTATAGCTTTGACTTGGTGTGAAGGAGGGAAGACTGATAAGCCTGCTGTCTTTGAGGAGATGGAAAATGCTAGTTACTTGAAGTAATTTGGGGATCCTGATCTCAACTTTTTACTTTCTCTTAAAATAACTCCCACCTGGAGGGATGGTCTTACACGCTAATAGTACAGAACAAGATGCCAAGTGAAGGTTGCAGTGGGAAATCCTGTAGATGCTCTCATACATATCTCAGATCCAAACTTGCTTGAAGAACTACACCTCGTGGCGTGAAGAACCGCAGTAATAGAATAATAAAACAGTCCTGCATCCTGTTTATAGCACTTTGAAGTCCCGTTACTGAAGTGAAGCACAGAGGGCTGCTCTTAAACAGAGTCCTCTGAATATTCATAGAATGGTTTAGGTTGGAAGAGACATTTAAAGGGTAAAGGGACATCTAGTCCAACCCCTCTGCAGTGAGCAGGGACATCTTCAACTAGATAAGGTTGCTCAGAGCCCCATCCAACCTGACCTTGAATGTTTCCAGGGATGGGGCATCTACGACCTCTATTATTATATTGTGAATTAGACCTTAGTGTTTGACTGAATCTACATCTCTATTTTTGAACAGGAAGGGCTAAAGAAGGAATACAAATTTCTTGCTACAGTAAAGATGTAGAAAGAATATAACTGTCCTCAGTCATATCTGTGAATCACCATGCCTTAATGTTGATACTGTTTTTCGTAACATCTGTTTCCTGACCTTCCTCTAGCAGCCAGTAGGTTTCAGACTCCAATGCTTTTTGTATGTTATAAAGTGTTAAGCCTTATGTTTTTAAGGTGTCGATTACTCTGTTTCTGGAAGCCTATCAGGGCACACAGAAACTAGCTTTAACTTAGATGGTTTGAGTGACAATTCTAATGATTAGTGGCATGGCCTATAGATATAAACATACATTGTCTGTCTCAGTGGGTCCTTTCAGTGTTCCACTGTTTCATGCCCATTGTTACTTATATTTTTTTAATCATCTGATATGACTAGAAAGAGGGTAATTTTTCTAGGTATATATTTGCTGTGTCCATGCTTGCACGTTTCAGTGTACTGTAGACTGAGGTGGTTATTTCTGGTGGCTGCTAACTGCATGGTTAAATGCATATAGATTTGTATGTATATATGCATATGTGTATAAGATTTTGTATGGCAACTGATTTTAATTTAAAATGCTGCTTGATAGAAACTAAAGTGTCATAAATACAGCTCTTATCATTAAATGTTCCTGATAAATGAATTGAGTTTTGAAGCCCATACATAATGTTACACAAACTATATATTCCATCTTATTAATGCTTGTTAACAAGTAATTTTCTCAAGTAATCGCAAAGACCAAGAAGCATAAGAAATTTGGTGTATAAATATTTCAAACTGTTAGTTCTTCATTATATAGTGAAAACAGTTTGGGTAGCAGCACAGTGTAAAAGCTAGAGTGCTTTGCAAAGTGTAAGTATGTATCATGTGTAGACTTAATTTTGTGCAGTATTACGGTTCCCATAAACTAGGTGCCATCTCGGTGCTACGTGTTTATTGCACTGCTTATAAAATGATGAGACTTTTTTCTGGCAGACTGTGTTAATGAAAAATAGGAAGTCTGTCAGTAGTTGAGCAGAGCTACATTTTTGCTAACATGACAGAGTCTCGTCCATAAACTCTCCTCGTCCTTTTTTATTTCTCCTGAAATAAAAAGTTTCTAAATTGGATGCTATGCTATTACATGTTAAGCATTAAAAAAATCTGTACGGCATCTTGAGTACTGTGTGTCATGGTTGCGAGTGCTCTGTTGCTTGAAGCTGCACACAACACTGACTTGTTCTTATTTTTGCTAAATACATAGATGTTTTCACTTTGTTATTTTTCTGGACTTGTGCACTAAAGAAAAAACATTCTTCTCTGTACTAACCAGCACTTAACTAGGAGCTGTTTTCCCAGATTGCTGTTTCTCCTTTGGAATCTGGCATGTAGAGATGCTTATTACTCTTGATCCACTGGATAAATAGATGATGATTGTATGCTTTTTTTTTTTTGTACAATAACTGAATTCTGTGCAAGTATCTTCATAGAATGGTCACTTTAGCATCATCTAGGCAGACATAGTTGAAGATGGCTTGTCGAAGTATTGCAGATCTATTCCAAGTCTGATTACCATCAGAGATAGAGGGCTGTGAAGGGAAGTTAATGTATGTGTGGGTACATCTGCATGTGTTTGTGTAGCTAATAATGTCTTTACCTGGCTGATTTCTAAAATTATTCAAGGGTAATTCAGGTATACTAACTATGCATGAAAGTATTATGTGGTTCAGCTAAGACAATGATGAATGTTAGCTGTAAATTTTTTTTAAGCTTATAAACTACCTACAGGTAACTGAAAGTGAGACTTGAAGGCGACCGTTAAAGAAAGTATAAATGTAGAATCTCGTGTGTCATTTGAAGATGGCTGAAGTAACTACAGTATTTTTTTAAGTGAGGTTAAAAGCTGCATAAGGGAATGTGTTAATTGATTCAAACTGAAATATGAAATTGTATCCTGAACTGAAGAAAATATGGCAGATGAGCTATTTGTAAGAGGGAACCCTGTGCTGGGAAAAGTGGGCTGTGTCAGGAATTTGAATATGCAAACATTCTGTATTATCTTCTGTTGCCATTTTGTTCCTTACAGCTCAGTTTTTTTATTCTGCTTGATCTTATAGTGAGATTCTTTGTAAGCCTAATCTCGTGGTAGCATTAATATGACAAGTTCAACATAACTAAATGGATTATTTTGGAAGATCAATTATGATTGAGTTTTTGTTCAGATAAATATAGTTGATGATAGAAGGAGTAAACAGAAGAATTGCAAATCTCTTCTTATAAAAGGTACAGATTTTTTTCAAATGAACTGAAGTAACTGAGAAGTGCATTTATATTTTAAATTTATAGTATGAGATTATTGCACATAACAGTAAAAATGTAAGATTTAGGGTTTAGTGTAATTTTATTTATAATGTTTCTCTTAAGCATCTGTAAAAGATTACATGGTTGGATATTACTTTTTACCCCCAGTTATGTGATGGCTTTGATAATTGAGTTATTTTTCATTTGTTACTTAGAATTGATAAGGAAACAGAAGACAGAAGGCAAAGAGCCATTGAGGAGGTAATAAAAACTTTGTGTTATCAAGTATTGATTTATTTTAGCTCCATACCTACAAAAAAGATCCACGTCTGTTATAGGATTTCAAAATCCAGAAGCCAATTGTATTTCTCTGGTCTGTAAGAAAGTAATTTTGTGTCCTCCTCCCTTGTGGTTGTAGTTGGAATCTATGTGGTTTTTTTCTTCCCATTTTCTTTCACACACCTGTAGGTCAAAACAGCAGATTTTTTTTTTCTTCCATGTTTCTTGGCTAGTTGGAATGTAGCTGTAAGATAATTCTTATAAATAGTTAATTTAAGGTTAACAATAATGATTGAGCATTTGGGATTTTACAGTAACTGTTAGTATTAAGTAGCTTAGTTTCTTTTACTGCATTTTTAAAAATGCAGATTTAAAAAAAAAGCCAGAACCTTGGAGATTTTTTGTTTCTTTCAAAGTATGCTTAGTTGGAGACAAGACTCTTCTGGTAGCTTGTAATTCTGTCCATTTTACATTTTTATCTCTTACTATCCATTTGTCTAGCAGAGAAGGAGAAGTTTTTTCAAATCTTCGCTGTAGAAATTTTCAGTGTTATTTAAATTTATAAAAATAAGGCTGATTGGCAAGTCTTCCATAGTGTTATTGATCTTTTCTTATCATTTCATGCTGTTACCAGTTTCTGTTCCTATAAACCAAAAATATGGTTTGTGATTCTATAAAGGTGCTATGTAGCTGACCTGCAGCCAAGGTATTCTGTTGTTCTAAATCTACATCAAAAAGGACATTTCTTTTTTGTAAGGCGTAAACTAATGGATTACACAGCTGAACAGCTTGAAACCATGTCTGTGATTAAAATGACACCTTTAACAGTTGGGTGTTTCAAGCTGAGGTTTTTTTCATTTGCTTTGAGTTTTGCTTTTATTGTGAGGACAGGATTTGCTGTGTGTTCGTTGAAGCTGTGTAATAGTGTTTATCTCCTCAGCATCAGGGTGTTCTAGGGTGCAACTGTGACAGCAGATAAAATTTCTGGTTCAGAAAGGCTGAAGTCCCAATACTCAAATGTTTCACTGCTAACCAGTTTAGCCAAAGACACTAATAATACTGCCAAAATTGACCACTTCTACTGTTACTGCAGTGTCTCTTTAGCACTTCTGCGGAATAGCTCAACTCTCAAAAATGCAACAATTTAACAAACTGAAAATTTGGGAAGAAATATATTAAAATGCTTTGCAAATAAGTATGGTAGAGACAATTTTTTAAAATTAATAGTTAGTGTTAAATGAAACTTTTGTACAATTTTTGCTCTGGAGACTTGAAAGATATGAGGTGGTACCTGTCATAAAGAACACTGGGGTTGTCTTCAAATCAAATTGTTTTTTCTTTAACCTCTATGGGCCTTAAATAATGAAATATATTTTGGGTGTAAGGGGTGACTACATGTTTTCAAGAAGGAAGCATTAAAATTCTTAAAATACAGATCTGTGAGTAGCAGAAGGTATGACTTAAATTGTTCTTGTTCAGGGTCCTAATCTAAATTTGAGCATTGCCAATTTTTAGAAGTGCTAAGATGGTTTGTTTCTATTCTACTCTAGTTTTTCACAAAAAGACTCATAGTGCCTTCTCCTTGGACTGAACATGAAGGCAAGCAAGTTTCTCAGTTTAATTCAACTAAATGTAAGTTGCTTTTGTGTGTCCACCCAAAATTACCTGGTTTTTGGATAAATTAACAAGCATTTTTCAACCTCAGTTGAAATTTTAAGAGCTAACGATAAAAGATGGCACAACTGATAGATTTTAGCTGTTCTTTCCATGTGCTTTCTTCATTTAGAAATCACTTATTACTCTAGAATCTTATATAGCTTTTCATTTTTGTTATTTTGGTACCCGTTCTTAAATCTTCTTTTCATAACCTGTCTTCAAGCAGTTTAATTTACACACACAACTTTGCTGTGTCGATGGTGCTAATAGCCAAGTCTTCTACTTTGCTCTTTCCTTTTGATATCTGCACATCTGACTTATTCTGACTGCTTTCCTGCCAAGACAAGTATATGGGAAACTTGGTTCCATATGTTTCTACCCTTGCTTGCTACATAAATTCCTGTTGTCCTCTTAGTGTCCTGCCAGCTCACTGTCACTGCGTGTAGGGTTGTGGCTTTTCTATGTTTCTTTTGTTTGTATAATTATTAGATTTTCTTATTAATGCTGTTGTTATTAAAGTTTATATGTATAACCAACAGAACACATAGTAAATGGATTACAAGCTGGACAAACATCAGCTATAAAAAGTGTTTGCTTTCAGTACTGTTTGGTAGGAAATTATTTAAGTGTTTGGGGATTTTTTGCAAGACTTGGAAGAGGCTAAACTGTTAAAATATTTTATCAGGAGATGCAGCTTGTCGGTAGTGTATTTTTAACTGTCATCTGTAAGATCATCTCTTCTTGGGCAGAAAACATAAGCCACAATCCTAGACCTGGGAAAGCAAGTGGTGAAAGAAAATGGTCTAATGTGTTTCTTAGCTGTATAAAAAGGGGGAAGTGGTAGATGTTTCACCTTTGTCCTCAAGTCCAGACTTCTGGAAATGTGTTTTACTTGAACACAGCCTGTTTGGCTAAGCATAAACTGAGTTTGCTTTACATCTCTCTAATGTAGAGGAAACTGCAGGAGGCAAAGATGTGGGGAAAGCTGATGCTACTTCACTAAGCTATTTTTGAATAGAGAGGTGCTGAAAATCTTTTGATCTACTCTAATAGTAACCTTTCTTCAGTACTTTTTTCTAATCTTTACCAAACTTTGATGCAAAGATTCTGTTCAGTTGTATTAAATATTCTAACTTACTGCTGCTAGGTTTCAAAACTGTATGCAATGCATACTCAAATTCAAGTTCTTCTCTGTTTTACAGCCATAGATCTAAGTAACATTTCTCCAATTGGAAGACAGCTAACTTTGCAGCCTGGGAAAAGTAATGGTGGGTAAAAGGCAGTGTCTGAAGTGACAGGCTTTCTCTGAAGCAAAATAACCTGGTTTTTAAATGGCTATTTAACTTCAAAGGGGAATGATTTTTTTGGTTAATATAATGTAGAAATAATTTTCCTTGGATTGTATGGTACTATGAAATTTAATATCCATTTTTCACAGTAATTTAATTCTATTATACTCCCATATTTTTTTCAGAAGTGAAAAATGAAGTCCTCTGTAGAGTGCATTTTTATGCACTTTTTCTGAATAAAAAAGTGAACATAAGCCTCAGGTTTATGGGTAAATGACTGTTTCAGGAAACCTTTAATGTGTTGAAACGTTTTGGGTTAGAGAATATTTTTTTATTTTCTCTGCCAAATAAATAGTTTAAAAGATGTCTTAAGATTTCTGCTGTTTCATTTTAGAATAGTAGGTAGTGGTTTTTCCCCAGGGTATTTTAATGATCTTTCTCCCATTTCCTTTTGAATCCTTCTTGTCTTCAGAGACCTCTCTCCTCAGTTAAGGATGCCTCTCTAAAGGCTTTTATGTTACAACTCTTGGGTTGTTTTTGTCTCAAGGCCTGATTCTACTGCATATAGTGTTGTCAAATCAGAATCCTAACTTGAATTAACACTTTTCCTTACTGCAACTGTAACTTGAATAGCTCAATTGCAGTGCAGTTTAAAAGTGAACTTTTGTTTCTACAGTTTTAGTAAAAGATTACTGTGAACTAATTTTGTTGGTTTTATTCATTGCAGCTGCTTGCCAGACAGTACTGTCTTTGCCAGTGGATTTTAATTTAGAGAAAATACTGGGTATGTTATGCAATATCTAAATTCAGCTATGAATGTCTAAATGCAAAACTTTGTTTTTGTATTGTTTGCGGGGTTTTTGGTCTTCTGAAATATTGAAAACTGAATGTATGAATGAAAGTTTTAACTGTGTTCTAAATAGACAGTTATTGCCTGTGGCATGGGACATCTGACTTACATGATACGATTTGAATGTAGACATAGAGATAAAAGAGGAGGGATATGGAGGACAACTGGAAATTAACAGTTCTGAATTCATAAAAGGTAGTAAGCAGAAACCACCCCCTGCCTCCCCCAAATAGAGCTGTTATTTAACTTAGCAGAGCTGTTTGACTTACAGATTGCTGGCCATGAGGCCTATAGCCCAACCTTGCCTTGAGCAAAGCTATGCTAAAAATCCGTGCCTTTAATTTAACTGACACCATGGTGGTGACTAGCAGTTGTGTGGTGGCAAAAAAAGCCATGACTGCTGAGTAGGGAGACAAGAGTCCAAATTAAAATTAAAAATTAAACCAGAAAACCAGAACCATATCTATTACTTTCACATTTTGTCTTAACAAATGCTTCCATCAATGCATAGTTTGTGAATTCATGAAAAATTTCTTTTACAAAAGAAAATCCTATTAGAATAGGGAA
>NW_010196538.1:8864-14176 GCF_000695765.1 Mesitornis unicolor
AAGAGAGAAAAACTGAGTAAGTCTCAGCATATTTTAATGGGTCTTTGTTAACATCTGTACGCTTTTCTACTGTAAACTGCTAACTGCTTTGACTTCAAGTTGAATCGGGTTTGCCTTTGGATGTGTCATGATGACCATCAAAGCATATGGGAGACCTGAAAAAGAGTCTAGTCTTGCTTGGGTAGAAAGCAACCTTTATTCACAACTCGGATGTGAAGAATAATACAATTTTGGGAAAAGGCCAGTAAATAGTTGCTAGCCAATATTTGTATTTATTTAAAAAAATGCAGACTTTAGTATTAAAGAACGATACAAGTGGAAGCTTAGTAGATAGAGTAGACTTTTTGTAATGCTAACAAGTGATCCTTTGGTATAGGTTCTTAAATTGGATTTATTACTTGCTGTATTAGTAAACTGGATTAAATATTTTAATGTAGTTAATGTATGTCTCTGTAGTGGAAGATTTTTTTTTTCCTTGCATTTTTACTGGAAATTACTTTTCTCCCACATTTCTAGGTGAATATTTTCGAACTGATGAATTTGCAGATCAATCTCAGGAAAATCTGAGCTCTTCATCACTCAGAAGAAAGCTGTTTTTGGAAGAAAATGGAAGCGTGTCTGAGTGTTTGTCCCCTTCTCTGCATAGTCCATGTGGTGGTCAGCCACTCGGGGTGCTCTGTTCAATAGACATCTCTCCAGTCCGGTGCAGAAGCCCTCTGGAAACATCTAGTTCAGTAAGGAGCCTGTTCTGGGGGCTGGATGGGCTGTGACTTACCCAGCACAAGAGTCATTCTCAGAGCAGGCTAAACCCATTCTGCGTTCTAACAGACTTCACTAGATATACCACCATGTCTCTCAGAAGCTACGACTGCTTTATGAGAGAGATGTCAGACCAAAGGGTTATGGTATTTTCAAATTTCAAATTCAGAAAAAAGTGAACAAAAAAAAGTCTTGAAAGAATTTATTACTCTTTTTATTATATGAAATTATTATGTTTTGCTGCTGTTCTCCTGTATAGAAGGAATTATGCTTTAATTGCAATTAATTAAAAGGAAGGAGTTGATATATATACCAATGCTTCCTGAAACCATCTTGAAACCATTATTTTAAAATGTATATACAAAAAAAGGGCCTGTTTAAATCCATGAACTGCTGTCTAAAATACTACTTGATATGAACAGGTGATAAAATTATTTCCCTTGTAGTTCATAAGCTCATTTATGGTGGAAGAAATGACTTGTGAGTCCTTGAATGTAGTGCTAAATATACTCTTTTCTTTTCCTTTGACCAGAGATTTCAGATTAACAGGTATTTGTTAGGACACAGAATGCAATGACGTTTTGTAAATTAAGCAAGATGAATCTTACTCTTAGGTGGACACAGCACAGCTAAACTGGTTTAGGTGGTATGATTTCATCTGTTTGGTGGCTGAAGTGAATAGAAAAAAAACCTAAAAAATAATTATACTGCTAGAAGTGACTTTTCTTTTTGTACCATACTCCTTAAGCAAGATCACAACCACTGTTCTTTTTTTTCTTAAGGAAAAGCTGCCTCAGCTGCTGCTGAGTTAAATAATTCAGATAATGTGGATTCCATTAAAATATAAATAGTGGCTGGCTTTCATCTGCATTGGTATGAGTAAGAGATTGAGAGTAAATACTCGACTGTATACACAGATAGCATTAGTTCTCTGTTTAGGCTTCTCGTAGTTCTTCAGTATAGCAGTTATTATGGTCTTAGTTGGTATTATGTGACACTTTGAGTCTATCGCTCCTTTCCTGTATGGAGGCATAAAGTCCAAGTGAAGAGCTGCCACTGGAATATTTAAGATAAACTAATGATAGAGATTGTCATTGTACACTTGTACAGGATTCGTTTTCCTCAGTGCTGCCATATTAAGCTTTTTAGTTAGAACATTTTTTCTAAGTACGTATTAGTCAAAATTTACATTATGAAAATACGCTTTTTTCTTTTTTCTTTTTGAAACTGGAGGGTCAATTTTCGTCAAGTCCTATTCAGGGAGGAGCAAGGGCTTATAGTCTGGGAAGTATAACCAGTCCCACGTTTCCAGAGGGATCTCCTGCACATAATGGTTCTCCTACCTTTTCACCAGTTGCTTTTCACATAAGAAAGACACCGCTGTCAGGTATGGTTTAATTGTATATGTATTATTCTTTCTTGATTTACAATTTTTTATTATAAAAACCGCTGCATTTTTACTGGAGCTTTTCCTCCATTAGGGGACAAATTACTGTGCTTGACAGACCAGCAATCTCCTATATGGCACATTTACTGTTTAGCAGTGAAATATCTTAATGATGTGAAACAGTGAAGTGTATCTGCTTGCAAAAATGAACTAGGGAAAATATTTTAGAAGAAAGAATTGAGACCTAATAGGAATGAAAAAAAAATTAAAGGATTAATCTCGTGCGAGGACAGAGGGTTTAAAGCCATGTGCTTGAACTAAATCAGGTCACAATTCTGATTTGGCCCAACCTGAAGCATTCTAATTGGACAAAAAATGTTTCGCTTGAGTTTCCACATCATGTGATTGTGAAGATTATTTGAAATGAAACTGACTGCTGAAGATATCAAAAACATTTTGTGTCCTTGTTCCTCTAGAAAATGTCAGTGTTTCATGTTTTGTCCATTACATGATTTTGCTCTGATGAGCCTTGTGGTATTTCAACACGATTATATGTGGCAGTCACATAGGTGTTTTCTCGCTTACTTGAGTTTCTTTAAAACTACTGCTGCCCCAGATTTTTAGCATATGTGTATTGATATTTGTTTGGACAAAAGCCACAGAACCAGCCTTCACACATTTTCCTGTGAACGCTGCAGTGTTGACATTTGAAAATGCAAGGCCTCCAATGCAGCAAACCATCCATAGGAAAAAAATACGGTGGTGAAAATGGGATAAAGACTTGCCTTTACAACGATAATTTAAATGTATTGGTCGTTTGTTGTTGGTTTTTGTTTGTTTGTTGTTTAGTTTGGTTTGGTGTTTTGGTGGGTTTTTTTGGTTGGTTTCTTATTTTGACTTTTTTTTTTTTTCCCCAAGAAGGCCTTTGAGCTCAGAGACAGTGCTCAGTGAAATACTACGTAGCTGGCTATACTTCAGAGGACTGCAGGGGTTTGAGGATGATGTCTTTAACCCTACCTGATAACTGATAGAATAACTTTGTTGTTTTTTTACAGACCAAAGAAAGTTTACATTTCGTTCTCCAGATATTCCTCCTCCCTCAAATAGAATGACACCCCCAAGTACAAGAAGTCCTTACATAGAAGGCTGTTCTCCAATTAAAAATTGCTCTCCTATGAGGCTGGGAGCATATAGAGGAACTGCCCAATATCAGACTTCTGTCATTAGGATACCGATTGCAGTTGAGAATCACGGTGAGGATGAGGAAGACAAGGAAAATGCTGCTCCAGCAGAAGCTCTGTTCCCAGAAATGGATAATGGGATAAACTTATGTCAGCAAGACGGCGATACCTTTGCACGTGGTACACGTCTGGTGGTAGCAACTGTGTCTATTGCACCAGATCGCTCGGAAACTTGTCATCAAAGGTTGTCATTTCAGGATACAGAAGGCTCAAAGGAAAATAATACTGTGGATATGGCTGATGCAGCTGAAGTGTCAGAGGAAAACGCTTGGATGAAAGAAACGATTGGCAATAGCAATGAACCAATGGCCAGCTTCATGACAGGGATTACTTTCAGTATTGAAAACTCACGCATGTGCATGTCACCTCTTGCAGAAAGTAGTGTAATCCCTTGTGACAACAGTAGTATTCAGGTAAAAATCAAACTCTTGGTTTGCTTCTCTGTAAAACTGAGCTCAACATACATGGCTCCAGTATGCCATCCTGGAGTTGTCTGTTTTCTTTTATAGGATGTGGTATGCAGGTGGTATTGTGACTTGTATTCCTTCCCCCCATCTCCTTTTTCCTCTCTCAGTGGAGTTAGCATAGCAATTATAAATGATTTTTGTGTTACTATGTACAGTAGTACATTTAACTTAATCCAAGTGAATTCTGATGGAGCAGTTTACAATTTGCTTTTGTTATTAACTGATGGTAGTTGGCTTGTTGGATTAAGTTCTGTTAATCACAAGTCATATCAGGTATGAGAATCTGAGTTTATTGGTGTTAAACTGCAGTGCATTTTTAAAGCTCTGCTTCTTGATTTCAGGTGGACAGTGGTTATAACACACAGACTTGTGGAAGCAGCATTATGGATACTGTGGGGGCTGAAAACAGCTGCAGAGAAAATGATGTGAATACTAACGTGTTCCAGAATAGATCTCAGCTGCTTAGAACAAAGGTAGGCATTAAGTTGTGATATGACAGTGCTAGGCTTCACATCCAAAGCACCCATTCCCTATCCTACTCAGCTTGAGGGAGCCTGGGAGGGAGACACTGTCAAGTGATAACAGAGGCATGATCATGTAGCATCATTTCAAGTATTATGTTGAAAACAAGGACTAAATGCAGGATAATTGCAGCTGGCAATAAAGTTGTATTCTGGGACAAAGCCAAAGGTAGTTTCAAAGGAAACTGAAGTATGTCCATAAAAGGTAGTTGTGAGGCTGCTCATGGCTTCTGATGTATTGCAGTCTGTCTCTTATTTTTGTTTCTGTTGTTCTTGCTTCTATTTTCATTGCTAAGTTTTTAAAAGTATGCCTGTGGAGAAGCACATTTTTGGGGAAAAGCTGTCCACTACTTCTTATAAACTAGCTGCAAGACTGTACCTGGCATGCTGGCTTGTGGGGGAAATTTCTGCTTGGGTACAGCCTTTTGATTACAAGCCTTCTGATGACCTATCTTAAAAACAAACCAACCAACCAAACTACAAAAGACAGTACATATCTAACAAAACTCCCAAGCTTTTAACCTTGCGACTGATAGGAAGGTGTTTTGCTTCTTCCAGAGAATGAGAAGCAAATAAAAATTTTTAAAATTCAAAATTGGGATAACTGTGCCCTTACAAGAACAAGTGGATGTTTTATCTTCTAAAAATACCCATCTGCTCTTGGGTTTTGCCCCAGCCACCCTATTCAGCATGGATTATACGTGTGAAAGTATTCGTCAGAATTAGTCGTCTCATATCAAACCTGTCCTCAAGACATGCAGCTGTGTTCTCCCACTGCTAGTCTTTGAATTGCTAGGTCCTGCCTGAGACAAATTTTGCATTAGGATTTAAATGCAGAGGCATTAAGTACTTCATTCAGTTCACAAGAGAGAAGCCACAGAGAATGGAATGGAAAAAGCTTGGACATAATTGGGGAATGACCTATTAGAGAGCAGTG
>NW_010196539.1:0-17409 GCF_000695765.1 Mesitornis unicolor
GAGGGTTGGGGGTTTTTGTATGAAGGGGGTATTTTTTGTTTTAAGAAGCCTTGTTTTTTTTCTAGAGTGTCACCTTTGGATAGCGTTGCTCTAGAGCAAACTCTCCGATGTTAGGCAAAAGTGATGGCCAAGCCTCTAAAGTTCCCTGAACCTCTTTGGAGAGGTGATGACGGGCTGTGGGTGATGGAGGAGCTCCGTGGGTGTCAGATCTGTAGCGTGATACACGGATACGCGTGTTCTCCCCTCCCTGATTAATCTCATTGCAATACTTTCTAACGGCATTCCCCACTATGTTACTGTAAAGTGACCCTTTTGTGTCGGAGACTGCTTTTTCTTTTTTCTTGTTGCATGGTTCGTGCCCCTTAAAGGTGTTTCTTACCGTGAGCCTCAGACCAAGGGCATTGTTTTGCCTGGCTGCTGCTTTGCTTCTGTGTACTCAGTCTCTTGTGTGCCTTCCTTGAGTGGTTGACTTGCCTTTTGTTGCCGTCAACTTTTTAATTTGCTCGTAGGTGGTGTTTCTTTATTCTGTGCCTTTATGTGAGTGGATGTGCAAAGGTTTGGTTTTGGTTTGTTTTGTTAGGGTTTTTTCTGGGAAAGCCTGACATTTTTAAAGGAATATCTTCGAAACGCTGGGTAAAGTTATGTGCAACTATTTAAACTGTGGTTGCCAGGAATGTTTCCAAAGTAATGGCTTGTTTATGTAGATCCTGTTTTCCCCTTCGTTCCCTGGTGCCTCCTCTGTTGAACTGATATAACTGTAGGACAGGATGGTGAATTCGATCTAAATATAACTTTCTCTACCCTCCTTTTTTTTCTCCTTAAATACAAAGGACACTCACACTTGGACCAGGTTCCTGATCTGTTTCAAGTGTGTGAGCCCACAAAAGGTGGAATGTATTTACAGCAAAGTGTATTTAGGATAGTAGTAGAATGAATGTGGATGTATCCACATAATTTATTTTTTTAATAGACATGTGAACTTGCTTTATTCACTGAACTGAGTAGGAGCTCTGTAGCTGCTGTTAGTGTGGTGCTCGCTGGTAGGTAATTAATATATCCTGCTTCTCAGTAGGTCATGTATGGGTGGGCTGGAGGCTGTGCTCACCACAGCTCTGTACTGTCTAGTTGGTTTGGTGCTCAGTTGGTAAGCCTGCAAAATACCCTGTAGAAACAGACAAAGAGTGTCTGTTCAGTTAGCTGAACTTGCAGCTGCTTGGCAGACCAGTTACCTTCTGGTTAAGGCTGGTTATTTCTGTGTGTGCTTTGGAGTTGAATTACAGGCACCTTTGGAATTGAAAGTGTAGGAAAGGTAAGGCCCAAAAGAGTAAACATTGCATTCACTGGTATTCAGAAATTCTACATGGGCGATCTGATACCTCATCTTCAGTTAGTAATGCTAGAAGATACCAGCATAAACTCATTTTAATGTAGTGGGAAAGGTTGCTTAGGATATGCAGGCTTCTTCCTTCCCATTCCTCTCTGCTAGATTCCTTCATTCCTGAAACCACTCTTTTTATCTGGTTTTTGGTTTTTTTTATAGTTTGTGATCTGTTGGTAGCTTTGTCTTTTTCTGAAGACCAATGTGAGCATTTCTACTCTACCAAAAAGAACAGTTTGTCTCCCCAGCTCAGTGAAGGAAGCTTAATGCTGTCACTAGAGTAGGGCTGCTTCTTTTATGACCAGAAATTAAATAGTAGAATGGAAAGCTTGATCCCTTGTCTTCTGAGTATCACATCTGACAGAATGAACTCCTAGAGGTGAATGGGGAAGGGAATGTCAAGGTGGGAAGAGAAAAGGTACATCACTCCTTTATTTTTTTCTTCTATTACCATTAGTTCATTCTACTGTTCGATAAACTTCATGTTAAAAAAAAAAGAAAAAACAAACAAAAACCCCAAACAAACCAACAAACAAACAAACCAGAAAACCAAAATAACCAAAGAAAATCAGTAATTTCACATAAGGAAGAACAGATTGTATTTTCCGAGATTATGGCCATCAGTTGCTAGTGTTTTTAATGTCTTACTCTGAGATCTTAGACACATGAGAATTAAACATGATTTCCACTTCATGTGCGAAGTACTTTGCTTCTGGAACATCAGTGCATTGAAGTGCTGTGGATAGGAAATACCTGAAACCCAAATGAATTCAAGCAGATTATTTGCCTGTGCTCTTTTGAGTTGAGTGGCTAACTGCTGACAGAGGCAGGCAGAATGGGATTGCATGGTGAAGGGCACTCAAGGGAAATGCTGCATAGAGGATAGCTCACTGCTTTCCTAATACAGCATGGCTGTTTAGGGTTTTTTTAAAGGATTTTCTTTAGAAAATCTTTACTTTAGAACTTTCCTTGTTGGAAAGGGTGTTTTCCAGAATGTTAAGAAGGACTTGAGGCTGGCCATGTTTTCTGCTGTAGTTGGTCTGCTTCTACAACCTGTGGATAGTCAATACCAGACTGGGATCCTGAGGAAAGGGATAAATGCAAAAAACCCCAGCATTTTCACATTTTCCTTTCTGTTGCATTTCTATCTTCTCTACATTAGTCTGTCTTTTGGTAAAAAATGTGACTGTGAACAGGAAACATGTTTTATGAGGTTTATTGAGGCAAATGGTATAAAATGTAATTTGCTGCATTAGTTTCTCTCATTCAAAATGTTTTACAGTCTCTCAGTCCAGCATGGGATGTACTTTTTTTGATGACGGCTTCCAAATATTAGTCAGGCTTTTACAGGGCAGGTGGGAGCTCACTTGGGTTAATCTTTTGTCTTAGAAAGAAAATGAAGGCAAGCTATGGATTCCTTGCCTACATCAGTAATCTCAAGGATCTGAAGGTTAAATTGTGTCTCAGGTGTCTGTTTTTTCCATCTCTGTCAGCTGACCTACTGAAAGAGCTTATCTTTCTACAGACCTTGTCACAGTGACTGGGAAGATGCATTGCTTACCAGAGCAAAGTAACAGACAGGGGAGGATCAGTAGTCTTTCAGACGGAGCAATACTTTGTCATATAGCACAGCTGTCTTGGTCTGACATGGATCCAAAAGCTCCTCAGCCTGCCAGTGTCTTCTGAATTACCACAGTGAGTCCTTTTCATTATTTTAGACGCTTTAAAAAAACCCAAAAAGCAACAAAACTCAAACAAAACCACCCACAGAAAAAAGGAAAGCATACAGTATTTTGTTCTCAAATAATTCCTTGCTCTGTAAATTAAATGTTTGGTACTGAAGCAGCTATGAGAGTTGGTAAGAGCTGATGCTGTCATGAAAAGATGATGAGCAACAGCATTTCTAATGAAAAATGTCCTCAGACCTTTGAAATTGATTATTCCACATTTTCACCTACTCTGTAGTTGATGTGTATCATGTATTTAAAAAGATACTTCTTAATCTGTGCAGTGAAGCACAAAAGCTTTTTTTGTTGCTTCTAGCTCTACTCCTGCATCTGCCTTCTTGCTGTTGATGCTGCAATCTGTTGTGGCTTCAGGAGGGCTGTATGGTGGGAATGAATTATTGGGAAGCTAAGATCCTGTCATGAAAGTACTCACAACAAGGTGAAGAGGGTGGTAAAGAAAGTATTGCTTTAAAAGCTGCTCTTTCACATGTTTGTCCTGAAGCATATGTCCACTAGAGAGCTATAGTACTCCCAGCATTACAGATTGTCTGCCAGATCTTCATCCCAACAAAACTAGTGTAATTTGGGGGACGAGTGAAAATCAGAATGCTTTGGGATAAAGTAGGCAAACAGTGTGTGAAGTGGTGCCAGTGTTTCCATGTTCATCCATGTATAATGGAGATGGTGGTAGTTCTGTCAAAATGTCACTGTGGCCTTTCTCTTTCCTTTCCTGCTTGTCCTGCTGTAGTACTAACCATGGGATATGCTTAGCCCATGTGGGAAATACCATAGATAATTTTTTCTTTTACTTTTTTTTCAGATTTTCTTGTCTCTGACAGTGATGGATCATTCCCTGTTGTAGCATATTCTAAATGTTACAGCTACCTAAAGGTGAATTGTCTAATTGTTAGGGTGTGGACTTTAGATTATACCAAGGAATAGTAATACAGTCATAAAATGTATACTTCTCAGGGTTAAAATAATTGTAGTGGTATTAAACACTCACCTAGCCTAGAACAGTCACAAAACTGTTCTTGTATCCTGTAAGCCAGAGAAACAGCACTGCTTTTGGATTTTAGCTATGTTTGTGGTAGGTTACTTATGAAGGTGAATACTTTGCATTACGTCTGTAGGCCTGTCTCAACAGTCATATAGAACACTTTCATTATTTGCTTTTATTATGAAAACAGGTATGTTTGTCTCTTACTTTAAAATTTCTACATGCAGATTAGGTCTTTAAGGTGCACACTGATATGTACCCTTATCTCAGAAATACACTGGGATGAGGAGAGACACATGATTTAGGGCTTTAACTAATTATTTATCTGTACAATAGTGATGTTTGCAGCTCTTTGGAGCTTCTTTTGAAGACATGTGGTGGGTATAAATAACCCTATAACTAGAGCATCTTCCTTCTCAGTTGGAATCCAAGTGAGAGCTGTAGAAGCAGATTCATATAATGAGTTGCATATCTGTTTTCATGTGCCAGGACTATTTAGATACTTAAAATCCTCTGGGAAGGAGGTGGGTGAGGACCTGATAATTACAGTCTTAAGACCAAAATTTGAATGCATTTGCAAAAATGGCTGAGTGAGCCTTTCACACCCTTTAAATTTTACAGGCAGGAGGACATAGTCCTGAGGCTGATCTTCAGGATCCCTTAGTATCTGTATGTTGGACTGTGAAATCAAATATGGAGAAACATCTTTTCCAAAAAGCTGCAGCTCTGTAGTAGGAGGATAGCCTAAATCCAATATAGTCTGCTGCCTCTGACAACATTTTGGCGAGATATAAGCTGCTTTGACCTCAATGTCAGTAAACTTAACAGTGTGGTGCTACTCTTGTACTATGGAGGAAGCTCTGTATGATGAGGCTGCTCTGCTGGCAGTAACAGCTTGTGTAAAGTTGAGTTTTCACAAAGGGATAAAAGAGTCCAAAGTCTTGAGGCATAAAGTATGAGCACTGACAGGGCCAGTACAAATGAGAAGATCCTTGAGCTAGCAAGCTGAACAACTAGATAGCCTTTTACTGCAACAATCCATGTAATGGGATAACTTCCCTCCTGGTTTTGTTGCATATTATGCACTCCTACCTCTACCCTTGAAGCACTACTGTGATCTCAAAGATTGCCATGCTGAAGCATTAATACATGTCAATTACTTGGTTTCTGATCTTGCTGTTTGGGTTACCTGGAGCTGGCAAACATTAACCAGTAATGCTCTTCTGTACAAGACACAAGAAGATGTTTACCCTTATTTTGGAGGTGACAATCTCAAGTGCAGAATTTGGGGACTTATGAAAAGGGGTGTGATGATCTGAGAAGATCAGTAGTATGAACAAAGTCTTGAAGTTTTTGATTAAAGCTTTCTTAGGCAGAATCTGACACCAGGCTGAAGGTTTTCTTTTATGTCCAATATGGTGAAGCCTATTACTAAGAACTTCAGTGAGGCAGGCTCTGCTGTTTGGCTGGGAAATGACCTGTTCAGAATCTGACTCCAAAGAAGTAAGTCTTTTTAATAGCTTGATAAGTGAAAGAGGAAAGGATGAGGAACAAATATTCTTTCAGCTTTTTGTGTTGTTTCTGGTTGGGTTTGTTTGTTTTTGTTTTTGTATGGTACCAAGCACAGTGGCATTCTAGCTTGTCCTGGGAACTTCTCAGTGTTGTGGTATCACAAGCACTACCACACTGTTGCTAGACTCCTTTAAAAACAGTGATGTGGGCTTCAAATACTCTGCAAGCTGTTGCTTTAGCATTCAGAACTGTGGGGTTTTTCAGCTCTTCTTTTGCAGCTGTGGAGTTTAAAACTCTTTTTGAAACAAGATTGTGATGATACTTGGTGGTATTGGGTTTTAAGATGTATGACTGATGAGAGACTTGTGCTTAAACTTGTGAAATGCTGGTAGCTCTTTGTGGAATGACAGATGGGAAGGCAAAGCAATGCAGGTACTTGAGGACAAGCTAGCTGAAAAGGTGAAAAACGGGGGAGTGGTGGCAAACAAACCCTGCTTTCAAATCAGGCCAGGAACCTGTTAGCTTTTGGTTTACTGAGGCAAGTAAAGTTTTACTTACCATTTCCTAGCTGAAAGGGATGCTCTTATCAAACTTTCCAGCTGAAAGACTCTCCTGCTCCAGCAAGGGAGCGGTGGGATGAACACCTTGCCCTCCTGTACAAATGTAACTAAGCTGATGAATTTGCATAGTTCAGAGATGAATTACAGATATGGCAAGGGTTAAAACTCAAGTGTTCTGCTGTATAAATAGCCTGGTAGCCCCTGCCACAAGTTTCTTTACTGAGTACCTCTACATTTCAAGTGGGAACCAGGGATGAACGCAATACTTTTTCCTCTCTCAACCGGTATCACCTAGAGTCTTGACCTAGAAAAAGAGGTCAAACAGCTCTGGAAGTAACTTTCAGGAGGAAGAAAAAAAAACAAAGCCACGTGCAACCTACAGAAACCTCTTTCAAAATGATTAAGTGTGGCGGAAGATGACTGATTCTTGGATTGCAACCTTTATATTCAAGAGAGATTAATTCCCTGTTGCCTAGCAGAGAAACTTGTGTATTACACATATTTTGCAGTTTTATTGTAACAAGTGTTCACCTCAATAAAAGGTTTTGATTTTTTCTTAATTCCTAGAGGGTAGTGCTTATATACTGAGTGGCAAATTTTCTTTGTGAGGCCATGCTAGTGGGATTGTATAATTAATTGCACCTGGACTATTAATGATCCCATTGTTTTTAATAGCTTTGGAATGCTGAGGAAGAGAGCTGTGGGTGAATGGAGCAGATGAACTACTGCACTAAACTGCTAATTTGATTTTTCATTGTTACCTCAGGAAACTTTAGCTAGAATGTAATAATGGTGTAGCTATGGCTCAGTGGATACTTTCATTGTCAAGTTGTTATTCAGGCCATATAAAAAAAAAAGTCTTGGATGTCTTTTGTACTGTGCTTCTGGTTTTGTGCACAGTACGTATCAGGGAAGGGCAGGGCAAAACGTGCCTTATGTATGTGTTCCGAGCTAGCTAACAGAATAGATTGTTTACAAAAAGTCACAGGGAAAACCTTCAGCTCAATTGGGTCTTTATAGTTTTGATAAGTAGATGGGCTAATGTAAGCTTTCTGGATATGTTTTAACCTGTTATCAGTGGTTTCTTCCTCTTCCCATTTGTTCAAATACTAGTGGTGTTAACACATTACACTATTAGAGGATATGTTCTAAAGTTAACTGTGCCATTGATTTCCTTGGAGCACCTCTGCTCCAAGCAGAGTGTGCTGCTTATTGAATTGTCTGTATGTACTTTTAGAAAATGTGGGTCTAAATTACAGGCTAATTACCTGAAACAGTAGGAAGGTAAAGTTGAGCATGTCACTTACTCTTCATTGCAGAGCAGTGACAGACATTGACTTTCTTGAGTATCATTGAGTTCTTGAGTTTGCTGAATCACAGACCATGTATTGGAATTATTGTGTGAGCTTAGAATTGCACTGAATTCTGCTGAGAGAGTGCATATACGCTTACACTGAGTACATGCTAAGGTAGGTAGTTGTATGGTATCTGGTCTTCTCAGAAAGAAGACATGAGTTAAAGAATATTAATAGTGGTTTAGAGGAAAAACCTTCTCCATAGTGGTCAATAACCTTTATCTTTCTAAGTATGTTACTATTAGCATGTTATAACAGGGCCATTTGACAGAAAATGAAGAAGTATGTTCAAAATATGTAAAAACTTAAAGCCACACCATCAGGGACTTTAGGTGTAAGCTTGTTTGAGGGTGAGGAAAAGTACATCTGAACTTTGGTGTGTTGGTAACCACTCAAACAGCTGGGAGGTGCAAGCCCTGCTGTTACAGCTCCACATTACCTCACCTGCGTGCTACCTAGGAGAGCAGCTGTGCCAGGAGCTGTGGCATTGTACCTTATGCACAACAGAGCAATAGTCTTACAGCTATACATGCCCTGGTGACTTACAAGCAGGTAGAGACAAGTTTTATAGCTGCAGGAGCTAAAGCGCTTTCATTTCAGGTCTACTTTCCCAATATGACGCTCATAATTAGTGGTTTTTGGCATGGTAATTAAATTAAGAAAGAAGTAAGTTGCAGAAACTGCAGATGACAAATGCGGATATATTAGGTCATAGATCTGTCACTGGAAAACAAAGACAGAATTGGAATTAGCAAACTAAACATCTCATGAGGACCTAGGCTGTAATCCAGGACAAGTCAGGAACACTTCAAAGTAAAGTGTGTGTTAGTCTCTCACCTGTTGTTACTGTTGCAGTTACTGAAACCTTGCATGCTTTTTGAATTATTTTAAAGCAAACAAAAACCTCTGCTATTGTTATAAACAGATTAATGCTAGTGGAGCTATCTGTAATTACATTAATGCTTTTCCTTTAATTCTTTCCGTATGGGAACTTTAACAGATTGTGTTGCAGAAAAGTTACTTTGACACCAAAACTTCTTGTGTGCAGCTTCTGGGAAAAGTTATCTACAGTTGTCTGATGATGAGCCTGATGTGAAGAAAGATGTTTGACAGAAATCTCATTCCTACAAAATGAACCGTGGCAGCAGAAAGAGCCTTGCCTGTGTAAGCAAGTTGCACAGTGCAAGGGGAATGGATGGGCAGGGTGAAATGGCTGGTGCTGAGGGCAGCGTTGACAGTATGTGTTTCAGGGGAACTGACTTCAGACCAGCTCTAGTCCAATCCCAAGGGGCGATGACCTGGTGCACAGCCAGTTGTCCAGGAGCTGGATATGCCTCAGGGCTTGTCAGAAGGGTGGTAGGAGCCTTGCTGGCTTGGGCATTGATGGTGTTGCCCCCAGATCAGCCCAGTTTAACTACCTGATGTTTTTGGTTGGTGCCTGGTCTTTCTACTATGTTTTGAGCTTCATGCAGCTATTGATTCATGAATTGTTTTTTTCTGGATAAGCTTACTTTGAGTGTGTCTGCAAGACCTGCAATTTCAGCTTAGATTATACTGTAAGTATAAAAAAACTTCAGTTGACATTTCTGGCTGGGTGTGGTGTTTGAGACATTAATCCTCTGTACTCATTGATTATTGTTGAGGTAATGTGCTTTCATGAGAGAATTAACAGGTGGTTGGTGTGATAATAGTTTCTGTTTAGATTTGAATTTGGTAATCCACCTCCTAGATATCTTGCCTGTCTAAGGCTATGATTTCTGTCTGCCTTAATTTTTCTGAATAGGAGTTTTCTCCCTACATAGTTACTCCTTGGCAGCTTCTTTCTATGTTTAAGTATAGTTGCTTCTAAACAGATTTGCTTGTCTCCTAGGAGACAAAGCAATACCATTGCGCATGATTTTAATCCTTAAAGATGTTATGCACACATAAATAAACATGGAAAAAAATACATAGTGTTCCCTATACTTTAAAGGGTGTGGACAAATAGAATGGCTTGTCCTGTTTTTGTCTCTGGTACTGCTAAGAGCTGCCTCCTGCAGTTTGTTATTGATAATTCTGCAATGTCTGTACTTGTTCAGGTAGCATCCAAATAAAGCCAGTTAAGCTGTTAAAATAAACCTGTGGGCAGAAGACATTCCCATCACAATAGGCATTTGTTTACTTTAAATATAAAGCTAGGCCTTAAGCTTTAAGGACTCCACTGACACAATGCAGTTTTAGTGCATTCCTGTAGGAGCTGTTTGGTCTTCAGTGGGTTAATGATACTTACGTACCAGAAACCTTCAGAAGAAGCTTCTTGAATTTGTTTTTGGTATTGCAGAGTGTATATTGAGAGAAGTGGTACATAAAAATGTATAGCTTTATTCATTTCCTTTAGTGTTCAGACAATTATGACTCTTCCTGCAAGATTTTTATAAGCATAAACCCCCACATTTTTTCAAGATCCAAATAATATAAATGAAAGTGGGGGAATTTACTTTGAAGGCTTTTTCCTATTTAGGAAACTTAAAAGAATTAAGACTTTCCTACTTACCTCTTAAAATAACTGTGATGACTGCCTTTGTAGGTGGTGTGGTGGTAGAAGGCCTTCTGAAGACACTGAGAGGTGTCCTATATGTTGCCCATCACTTTAGTGCAGCTCCTGAGTGTTTGGAGTTGTAGCACAGCACTACACAACTAACTACTAAAGCACTTGGAGAGGTCTTATAATCAGACTTTATCAAAACTATCATTGTCTGTTTTACTATATTGCACTGATGACACGTTGTTTGAGTGCTTGTACCCAGTGGTGATTATCCTTTAAGTGTTTTTATGTGGCTGTGTGGACATGAAATGTAAGCCCATGTAAAATGCCATGAGGCAAAACCAGTAGATAACACAGCTAAGTCAAGCCTTCCTTACTTGGCTCTTGGTTACACATAGATGTAATGCTGGTGGTTTTGATGCTTCACTGAATCTGGATGAAGTTGCTGAAAGAAATCAAGTTCTGTTTGTTCTCTCTGCTTCCATGGCCTGTGTCATTAGTGACAGAAGAGTGGCTTTGCAGAGTCCAGTCTTGATGGCTGCAGGCTCAGTTTGCTGAGAGCATCTATAAATAAAAATAAAAATCTGTCTTGCCTTGCAAAATGGTGAGCTGGCTGGCTGCCTTCCTTGGCTCTTTAAAGCCTGGAATCCAGGTTTGGGGCTGTATAGATCCATTGTATTTGGTGTGGTTCAATAAGTGTGTCTCTTCTCAGTGAAGTCCTTCTCAGGTGTTCTTGCTTCTCTACAGCAAGTACAGCTGTACTGGGTGCAGGATGATGAGGTGCTGACCGTGGGAACTGTGAGGGTGTCCCTGCCAGAGGCTGGGACTGCCCTGTGCCAAACACAGCTGGCTCCAGGGGACCCACTGCAGGGCACAGCTGAGCCCCTCAGCCAAGATGGTGGCACTTTGGAGAAAGTGTATTTAAGAAATGGCAAAGTGCTGGATGACAGTGAGGAACGTAGAGGAAATGTGTGAGAAACAGCCTTGTGAACAGCAAGGTGGGAGAAGGAAGGAGAGAAGGTGCTCCAGGTGCTGGAGCAGAGATTCCCCTGGAGGAGACCACACCGGAACAGATGTCTACCCTATATCTCATGGAAGGTACCACACTGAAGAAGATGTCCACCCTGCTGCCTCTGGAGGACACCACACTGTAACAGGTGGTTGGTTATAGGAGGAAGCTGTGGTCCGTGGAGAGCCCATGCCAGAGCAGGTTTATCCTGAAGGACTGCAGCATGTGGAGGACACTTGTGCTGGATCAGTTTGTGGAACTTGCATCGGAATATTGAGTGGGTCCATAAGGATTTGATTGTCTGGAATAGGTATGCAGTCATGTTGCTGCCCCTTTGGAGAGGAGCTGTGTATAATTTCTATGTGTGAAATGTTTTTCTAGCTTTTTTCCACCTGAAGTCTCTGATTGTATATAGGGAAGTGGGTACTGCTGGTGCTGAGGTCTGTAGAGCTGAAGATAAGTGTGCTCAGGTATGGAGCTTTAAAAGCTGTTCCTGTAGTGCTACAGGATATGTGTATGTTTCAGTTGTCATCTCAAGAAGAAAAAGCTGTCATTTCAAAACTGGCAAGTGTAAACAGTAACACTGATACAGATTTCATAATAGTTACATTTGAACTGTGTGCATCTCCAAAGTGGTTTTACTGTGTGAAGAAGTAAGACTGTTTCATTTTATTTAGAGAGAAGGTAAAATAAGTCTATGGATAAGATGGAATACTGAAATTAAAAGAGTTTGAAAAAATTGGATTGTCTGACACAATCTACTTTCCCAGTTACTACCGCAGCCTCATTGCTGCCCTTTTGTTCATCTAGATAGAGGTGTAGCTTCTTTTTCTACTACAGGGGGACACGATGAGGTCAGTTGAGAAGTCTTTAAAAATCAAGTCAGTATTTATTGTGTATCCTTTTATTTCAAAATATGTAAAATATGTGGAATTTGTCAAAGGTGGATAAGTATCTTATGAGTAAGAGTCTGTGACAGGGGAATGTAGCATTAATTAAACCTTTTTAAAAAGTATTTTTAGCTTTGTGAAGAAAGGTTGCCAAGAAAAAGCCTTTGATAAAGTAAACGTTGAGGTCTGTCTCTTCTTATGCTGGATTCACCAGTCTTCCAGTTGCCAAGGTTTTAAAACTTTTTGGTCATCTTAAATCAGTCAGGCTCTTTAATGAATAGCTGTGTTGTGAGTTTAGTATTTAAGCTGCGTGGAGACTGGAATCATGCTGTTATTTTATATGAAAGATTGAAAATTTGGGGACTAATTGGATTAAGGGTTTTTTTTCCTTTACAGATGTGTTCTTGAGAAAGACACAAGAAACACGTCTCTCTTTCTGTTCTGTTGACTATATAATGGGCTGTCTGCACGAGGGCAGGGGCAGGTTTGAAAAACTATTGCACTGGTAAGCTGAGGGACCTGCCATGTGTTGAGGTGATCTGTGGTGGTGGTTGGCATGCTGGCCTGAGGTTGTCCAGTTGGATGGCTCGGTTCTGTGTTCACATGGCGTGATGGATGTATGAGGCCACGCACCTGGAGTTGTGATTTTCTGCCTTCATTTTGTTACTCTGTGTGTGCCTGGCTTCAGCTTCAAGCGCTAACTAACATGGCTGATTTATTAGTTGTGTTATGGCCCTGGTATAGGTTTAAGACTACAAAATTGGTTTTGTAGAGATGGCTTTTTTCTCCTCTGTATATTTAGTTTATTTCCCCCAAACTAGCTGTAGCTCCTTTTCTCTTCTGTGCGTGAGGGTTTTTGCCTTAGTTCAGCCACCAAGGCGTGTTGCTTTAGAAGAATCATGTGGTGTCTTTTCTAAGCAATAAAATTCTTGTAATGGCTTCTATTCCAGAGGTGTGTGTTCAGTTGGATGCTACAGTTGAATGTCTTTATTTAATGGATAGTGTAGAGATGAAGAGGTTTTGCAAGTAAGGTAAGAGGTAGTTTGACTACTTAGGAAAAATAATAGTTTCCTTATTTTTGTTGACCTAATTTAATGATTTCTGTGGAACACTGCTACTTTATCTACAGTATCAGTAGTGAGTTCTTACATACATACCCGTGAGGTAGGTATCTGACCAAAGGAAACGCTGGAGCTAGCAGACATTTTGCTTTCAAAATGTTCAAACCTCCGTGTCTGTGTGGGTGTATCAGCAACCTGAAAAAAACAAAGTGTGGGAGTCTGAAAAAGGTTGTAAGTTTTGCTTGCTTTTTGTGTTTGGGCTTTTTTTTAACTTTTTGAACTATCTCGTGCACTGTGTAATTGCTTTCCAGGATGTGGATTAGAGTAACACCTCTGTATTAGTCATCTCATCTGCTAAAGTGTTGCCATGCATACAAGTGTTTTCATAGTGATATTACACTTCTAGGGAGACTTTGTTCATGCTCCTCTAGTCTCATAGCCTGTATCAAAACACTTTCTCCTTTCTGTCTAGCAGCGGTTCTGTGGTGTGTGGACCATGGAGAAATGCATTAATTATCTATATTCATTGTGCTACAAGATGATGATGGATTTTTGAATGCAAGTCAGTCAAGGTTTAGTACTTGGTAACAATACACATATTGAAATCTATGCTGCTTTTTTTTTTCTCTGACAAGTTATGTTTTCATTGAAAATAGGGCATAGGAGAGCATAAGAAACTACTGATAAAAATTTGCTGACGACTAATAACTATTTTTCTTCACTTAATGCAGTTGCAGAATGCTCCTGAGGAAGAACCAGTTGATACTAATGTCTAAATGCAACATCCAGATTTTTTAGTGTACCAGAAGGAGTAACTGTGTTGTTACTGTAAGGATATAGTGTTATTGAGATAAAGAACGACATATGGTAAAAAGATGTGTGCACTGAAAGCCTACTGCATGAATGGTGCTATGCTGACTGCAAGCAGTGACACTGATGGGCTGCTCCTGCAAGAACTTGCTGAAGTAACCTTTCCTATGGCTGTGTAGCAGTACTCTGCCACTGCTGCTGTTCTGGGTTTGTTACTTGAAGATTGTTTACTATTGTCATTGGTTTTTGACTGCAAGAGCTTTTGCTTTTCTTCCTCGTATGTCTGTTCTCTGCCTGCTCAAATACATTAGTTGTTTTCTGTTGTCTTTATTCAGTATCCTCAGATTAAGACTTACCCAGTATATGTATCACCTGAGGTGTAGGATGGTCGTACTTGTGTCCTTATATGCGTACTAAGGGGTAGTGTATGCCTGTGTGTGGAATGCATGTTTCACTATTGCTGTTTATCTAACAAATGGTAGGTGTGCAAACTTCACAGTGGGGCCAAGCTGCTATTTTTGCAAACTGTTCTACACCTAGTGCCAACCTCTCTTCATAAGGCACTCAGTGATGCACCTAAGCAAATGGAACAGATTCATAGGTGTTCATACGTGTAGCTATTCCTGGAATAAAACTCTCTAATCTGTCTGCTTCTGCTGAAATGTGCAAAGCTGTCTCTTGCCTCATGACAGACAAGAATTCTTAAAACAAAGGAACGTTTGAAGTTAAAAAGCCTTGGGACAGGTTCCTACCCTGTCATTACCTAAGAGAAGACTAAGCCAAGTTGAAGTGTTGTGGGTTTCTCTCAATAATCAGGCCACTTTATTTGTGATGTTGTGGTTCAGATTGTCTACTCCTTGGTGAAATACTGATTGACAAGAAAATTGAAGATGTCACTATGCATCCAGGGTGTGCAGGCTGGCTAGATTCAGAAAAGTGAAAGGAATTTCTTCAATCTCTCTTGTCTCTACAACAAACCTGTTATGAATGCTGCTTAGAAATTTAAGTCCAGGTTTTGGAGGGCTCATGAATGCATGTGAAAATCTGTGAGCTTGGAAACATGGTTACTGTCTGCATAGCATCCCACTCTCTCATTTTAAGATTTTGCAGTAAGTATCCTGGTAGGTAAAGCCACTGCAGCGCAGCCTCTCCTGTACAGAGCATGTTGAACTACAGACAGTGTGTCATTAGCATAACCCTAGCCAGTAATGGTGATGGCCTAGCATGTCCAAGCTGTGACCAGTAATTACAGCCTTAGAGGTGATCAGGTCTTTACTGGATATTCAATTTCCCTGCATGTGTGTGTTGGAGGGGTGTGTGTTAAAACTTACAGGCACCCAGGCCTGCTTCCCACTGACTTCCAGGATACCTTTCCAAATGAAGGCAGAAAATATATTGTAGGCTCCTACTGACGCTGTTCATCACAACCTGCTACAGATACAGGCATATATTTCTGTTCATCTTTCAGGTTTCTAGCTGATTAGAGGTGCCATGTTCAGAAAATTCTTTCAGATGTGATAACATTTAAGTTGAGATGCAGGGATTTTAAGTCAGGGCGGGAGCATCTTGACTGCCTGCTTTAGATAAAGTACAGACAGATTATGCAAGCACAGGCATTAAGTTGGTATTGGATCGGTGAAGGAGAAACTGACTTTTAAATGCTGTAAGGGCTTTAAACTGGAAGACTCTAAACATGCAGAGATGTAGCTGCTGAAAAGACTTGGTCCCATGTGGCCCTATGAAGCAATTAATGCTGATGATATTTTAAAGCCATAGTTACTTTCCTTTTATACTGGGGGAGAGAAGGGTCGAGAAAGCATGATTAGAATTGAATAATCAGGATTTCTTTAGACAAATGTTAGCAAAATAACTTATTTAATATTTGTCTATCTTAATTGGAATGCCATAGAAAATGGTATGATTTGCTATTCTTAGTTTCCCCTGTCTCTTTTGATTATAGACTACATTAGATTGCTATTAAATATTCTAAGCCATTGTACTTGTTGTCATATTGCATCTGCCTACAAGGAATTTGTTTGATCATTAAGTCACTGAGGGGGATAGAAGATACAGTTCTGTGCACTTTTTTTTTGTTTTGAAGTAAATAATTCTGAAGCTGAAGTGTTTCGAGGTATGCTGCTAGTGACAGGCTTCTCAAACACAGCAGTGACAGTATTAAAATAGTCTTCTTTTAAAACCCTAAGAGCAGGCATCAGCAAGATTTCAGTTTGCCGCCTTTAATTATCTGTTTAAATCTTGAATTAGCATTTTCTGGCTTTTTTTCCCTTTGCAATGCTATGCTGTTGCATATTATATTGCTCTAAAGTTAAAACTTGATGAAAGTATTACTAGGTGCTTCACTTGAAGATTAAGTTGCTTGGAAAAGATGTGTATTTTTGGATACGTTTTGGGCACTGAGAAATAGTTTGGTCCAGAATCCACAGTATATGTGGAAAAACCTTACGGGCAAGGTAACCAAATGGAAGTTAACTGGATTGCCTACATGATGGATTACGCTATATGAGCAAAGGCAGGAGGTCTGGGAGTTAATGTTTACAGCAAGTATTTAAAACACACTTTTAAAATGTGCAAATTTTGAGCTGCAACATTTGAAAATTGGCTTCTCTTGATCTGACAAGTTGAAGTTCATGCTTTGTTGGTCTCTCTGCAGCAGCACGTGACACCAGAAATGTCATGACCACTTTGTTAACACATTTATCTTCTTCAGTTAGAAAAAAACATGGATAATTCTAGTGGTACAGCCAAACAAATGAGCTCCCCTTCTTGCTGATTAATGTCAAAAGGTAAATTGGTTATCCTGTTTCTCTTTGCATTGTATATGAACTCTTAATGATTTTTTACCTATTACAGTGTTAGAATTAATGATTAAATGTGTTGCCTGGTACTTTGTTAGGAAATGCTTGGTGTATTTTTTATATAAAACAAAGTGAAATCCACAGAAAGAAAGCCTTGTGTATTCAAAGTTAGATTAGGAGATTGTTTCCCTGGTGTTGAAGTAGCATGTGAATATATTTTGTGAATTTTTTTTATTATTCTTTCAATCATGACTTTTAAATAATTGTTACGCGTATTTGTCATTCTAATGATAGGAGGCTTAAGAGGGGGAAAAAAGATGAAAGAAAAACAGTGCTACTGCTAAGAAAGAAACTTACTGAGATTTCAGTATGGTAAGAACTGAGTAACCAGGAACAAGCAGAAGAAATATCAAAAAATCCATATTTTTGTAAAGTAATGCAGCTTAGTCATCTTAGTGTCTGATTTCTTTAACTCACACTATTCCACAGATATCTCTGTGCTTCACTGGCCTGGTCGCTGCTCCAAAGCAGTTAAATGTTACATGCATCTTTCTGTAACCTGTTTATAAATGTACTGAAAGGTTAACCTTTTAATTAAGCAAGCTGCAGCTCTACCTTAACAAGGGTAGAATCACAGGATCTCAGGAGTTGGAAGGGACCTCGAAAGATCATCCAGTCCAACCCCCCTGCCAGAGCAGGATCACCTAAACGAGGTTACACAGGAACACATCCAGGTTGGTTTTGAGTGTCTCCAGGGAAGGAGACTC
>NW_010196540.1:0-15173 GCF_000695765.1 Mesitornis unicolor
TACATATATATATTTATATATAAAAGTATATTATATATACTGAGGAGGTTACTAGGGACACTCTCTCTCTTTCCTCAATGGTTGTTATGTTCAGAGGGTTTCACCTGTAGTTTTGCTCCTGAGGCCTCCTACTCTCCCATTTTCACTGGAGGTGTTGTGTTTGCAGTGTTTATTATCTTATCTAATATTCACTGCTGGGAGCACACAGCCAGCGACTGCTGTATGAGCTGAGTATAACTTCATGTGTTTTATTATTGCTGTTCCTGTTATTATTACAATATAATTATATTATTATGATAGTAGTGTAGGTGTTGGTGGTGTTGTTATACTGATTTAGTTTATTTCAATCATTAAATCATTTTTTCCTCAAGCCACAAATGTTCTGACCTTTCTCCTCCCAAGTGGGGAACAGGGGAGTGAGCAAGAGGTTTGGTGTTTAACTGCCTGCCATGTTAAACCACAACAGGGCTGCAGTGGTTTCAATTGGGATGCTAATCTCATGCCTGCAAAGGTCTCCAGACCACAATAATAAATTAGAAGCACTAAGTTGTCCAGGCAGAAGTAGAGGCTTTGGTAAAGCTGGTACATCCTTTTCCCAGGAAGGTCTGGCATATTAGGTCTCACCTCTGCTCCTACTGTATCTGAATTTCCCAAGTGACTAGGCAACTGGTAGCTACACAAAGCCAACATCTACTCTGCATTAGGAAAACCTCCACTTTCTGAAATATTCAATCATTCACCCGCTTTCCACAGCAGAGTAACATCTTTCTTATCACCAGCACCATTTCACCACGTTATCTAGTTTTGGTGCTTGCTCAAAAATGTCATAAAAGTGGTAGTACTCAGTCAGGCTGCCCTTAAAAGTCTACATGAACTAGTTAGGATTAACCACTTCAGATCTCTCATCTTTTATGCCTTACTCTTTTCTCCCACCTACAGTTTTCTTCCAGCTGAAATGCAGCAAGTCCCTACAGGCAATGACTTCAAAGGACAGGATTAGCTCATGGCTTGTCCTGGGTGGACAAGTCACTGAGGTAAAGAGTGTCTGCAGTTTCCATTATAGCTTTGCTCACCACCTTTGCACTAAAAAAAACATTGGAAAATATAGGTGTCATTCCTATTATTTTCTGTTAGCTGCCTCAGGGTGAGTACAAATGTGGCCCTAAACTCAGCAACCATCACTTTAGACCTTCAGTATGTCTTCAGTTGCTTGCCTCTACCTTAATACACATTAAAGATCCCACCTGGAGATTTCTATACCCATATAAAACAGCTTATCTGAATGTAGGAATGAAGGTAGGAAGGAACAGAGCCACATGAGAGATGGAGCACATCACTGGCATAGACACAGATCTGCATAACAAAGAGCTTTGTGTCTCTTATGAAAAGTGAATTATATGAAGCTCATACAACTTTAACCCTACCAGATGTAACATTTTTTTAAAGCCTACATGTCAGCTTGGATAAATAACTTTGGAGAAGTGGGAACTTTATGAGTCTCATCACTTATTTCTGGGGGTAGCAGGCTGTAAGACAGAGTACAGAATGTGCACTACTTCATAACTATGAAACAGAAAATATATTGAACTTAAATATCATTTTCCTATAAGACTAGCAAATTTATTAGATGTGCATTTTAATAGAGTAAAAAAATAACATTGGTGAATGTCTGGTAGAAAGCTTTTATTGCAAAAAAATTTTAAGACGGAGAATTGAGGAACTGCCAGACCATTAGTCAAACTTTTCCACACTACACTTCCCCACATTAACTACATGATCTCAAGACACCTAATCATGTAGAGCACTACCAGCCACCTATGCTTAGAGGCATTGCCTCTCCATCTTCACCCGTGCAATGCCATGTCTCTTCCAGTGTCATCCGATCACATTTTTCTAATTAAAGCCACTTCACTCGCTGAAGTATGTATTTACTCAAAGAAACATGCTCCATTGCCTGTATCTTTTTTATCCATACCCCAGAGCAAGCTCACCAGTACTTCTACTTGGAAGCTGTGTGTACATTTTTAAAATTAATATCAGAAAACAAATAGCTGAGTCAGGAGTATGTGCTGGCAAGATTAAATATGAAGAGTTTAGAGTTGATAGGACACTGTGACAGACTTTAAATTTTGCTATAAAATATTTTGAATATAGCACAAAAAACAATCTATGATTAAATCCAAGGGAAAGACAAGAGTGACTTATTCTGTGTAACTACCTGACTTAACTGTCAAATCTTGCAATTTTAAGGCTAAATTAAATACTTTTACTTACATAAGTTGTTCTGGGAGCTACTCTGATTGCTGGTTAAAATAAATAAATAAAGATAAACAAATGAAAACCATAGTTTATTTCTCACCAGAAATCCTCTCATTTCAGCCTGCATATCTTGGATCTTGTTATACCTTTCTCTGCTAGACTGAAGAGCTACCTACAATCAGGCTGCTTCTCACACTAATTAAGACTTTAGCCTCCTTCTAGATAAAGTGAGTAGAATGAATTTCTGGACTCTTTCACAGGCAGCTGTTGTGAACCAATGTATTGTGAAGGGATAAGATGAAGCTGTAAAAGAAGATGAGTGCAAGGTGATTTCTGAAGATTATCAACAAGAGGTTCACTAAGGAAGTAGGGGCTGTTCTTTCATAATTTTTCCCGTACTGGTGTAACATACCCAGTCCCAGTTCATTGATGGGCCACAGCTCTTTAGCTGCCCCGTTCCCACCGCAATAGGCTCTAACATATTTGCCAACTGTGGGTGACAGGCATTTGCTCTCCTCATAAACTGCTGACACATCATCATAGCAAAGCCCTTGCTTGTGACAAATGTGTGATAAAATCCTTTTGAAGATGTCAAGCACATTAATCCAATGCACAGTAATCGGAAAAAATGCTCAAAAAATGGCAGTCTGTGTCACCCCTGTATATAAAACATATCACAGGAAATAAGCATTATCTTGGTAGCTTAGTAGTCACAGAACCATGCATCACACCACTTCTTCAAGCTTATATACAAAACACACCTCTATAGACAATATACCTCAGTGTGGCATGTAAGACCCTGATTCGTCTCCTGCTAAAATCAAGCAAAAGAGCGTTTATGTTCAACACATCTCATAAAAATCTTCAATTTTGTGCACTTGGGTCTGAAGTCACATTCATTTGTTTGCATATTCACACAAGCCAACATTGCACTTCGTCACTTTGTCAAAAACTAAAATCTGGAATGAGAATCTCTGTGAGGAACTGAAAGCCACACCAAACCTAAAGCAAAGCAGATGCCTGTCTGTACTGGGATGCAGAATTCTTAAGCCTCATCACAAAAATACTGCTAAGCCACTTAAAGGTGGTTTTTCTTTTCAGTAGCATTTCCATTCCCTTCAAAACTGTTCAGCTAGAAATAAACGATCCATTGTTTCTTGACTGATGCTTCCACCTTAACTTTAAGAGGGCAATGAAATTTCCAGACACACACAGAGACTAATTTATTCTGAAATATTTATTGGAATATAGCTATTGTTTTCTAAATACTCGTGTTTCTGCTATGGAACAAGCAATAAATAACAGCAGTAGCTTACTTCATATATCTCTGTATGTGTTTTCACTTTACATACTTAACTATATAAATCATGGCTTTACGGTTCTGTGTAGAGGATTAACTGGAAAATTAAAGTCCTACTCTGGGCACTCAAATACTCGTGTATTTTCATTTGGCGTCCAAGCCAAACTGATGCAATCTCATTAAGGTTCCATAAAGCTTAAGATTTTTACAAAGTATCTAATTGCTATTAAGTGAGCCAGCACTTTCTTGTAGTTAGCACCATTTGTGACACTTCATACAGTATTTGATCCCCAGCAGTATACCCATAGAATGGGAGAGGCAGTGTTTGTGCCATACGGTTATACACAAATTTTGTATCTTCCTTAGAGGGAAACTTGGTTACAGCTCTGCAGGGGGGTGTAGCTGAAACTGCAGTGGTCAGTGTCAGAATCAGAACAAACATATGAGGCTGTCACACCTCAGGAACAGAGAAAGTGCTTTTAGAGCAAAATAAAGTTAAACTTCTAATTAGATTTCCCCACATGTAACAGCATATCTATCTTCTACAATAAAACTATTAACAGGGCAGCAATGCCAACTCTCTGAAAAGAATTTTCAGAATCAACTGCCATTCTCTGCCCTAAACCTTTAATTTTTGACAAGTGTCTTGTTTCTTTCAACTGGTCTTATTCAAACATGAATGAGACAATGTCAGCATGGTAGAGTCACAGCAATTTTATTTTCCAAAAACTTATTTCTAGAATAGCTTTTCTGGGCTCTTGGCAGAAAGCATAAAACCTTGAAGTTTATATATGATAAATCAAAATATGACTCTAGTTAAATCCTTCTCTGTTACAGTCATTATTCTTTATGTTTGTTCTGTTCATTTGGGATAATCTGACTAACATTGAGCTGTACCTAGAAGTTTGCATTATCTTCTCAGAAATTTCAACGTCCTGGCAGGTTTCTCTGTTCCAGTGTTTGCTTCCAGGGTAATTTATTGTGGCTGAAGCTCCCAGAATGAAGTGCCTATCTTTTTGACGTCATTGAGAAAGTTGTTATCAACAAGCCCAGATATTCATCTCCTCTAAAAAAAAAATATTGGTTGCACCTAGCAAAAATGCAGTGCACTGCTCTGACTTTAGGAAGAAAGTTAGCTTTGGGTGACATCAAAGGTCTATGTGCCCAAATATTCTGCCTCCACAAATCACTAGTACCAAAATTCAGTATAATGATGTTTTCACCTGACTTCCCAGCTTCTGTTTGTCTCCCCTTCAAGGGATTCCTGGGCTATATGGGCTTTTCTTTGTATTTAGTTACCCACAGCGAAGCTCTCTTCCATGAAATTATCCAGTTTCCCCCTAAACCCATGATAAATTCCTTATAATTCAGCAGCCATAACATCCTGGACAAGAGCATTCACGAGTCTACAACCAACCATGTGATGAACTGCTTCCTCCTGTCTGATTTGAACATGGTTCCTATTGTTTTTGTTCAATACTCTTACTGCTTTTACATAAATAAAACAGAAAACAGTCCCCATCTATTTCTCCAAGCCTGCTGTGATTTTTTTCTCTAATAATTCTCAAACAGGCAACTCATTTTACCTGTGAGATGAGATGAGAATTATTTCAACCTTTGGCCTATGTGGTGTTTCAGGTTAGGGAAGAAAGAATGTTTTCCACGGTTTAGCTCCTGAGACAGAAGAGGTTTGTGGTGAGTCTTATATCTCTGTCTGTTTTGGAGTGGTGTTTTTTTATTACTTTTTTCCATACTGTTTGAAATCTAGAGCATAAAGTCCCTTAAAAGGAGAAGGTAACCTTTTTTATTAATCAGTAGCTTCTGTGGTATGGGGAAGCAGACAACAAGGATGTATCTGCCTTTGTGGGTGCATTACATAAATAATGCTAAATGGAAAACATGTTGATTATGCTGAATGCTAACTAAACAAGGGCTGAAAATCTCTTTATCACCCAAACAATTGTCAGTAAAAAAGCAGGAAAATACAATTACGTCTGTTCCAAATATCCCAGATAAAGTCAGACACTTAACCTAGATATTTGTGTGTGTATATGATAATGATGAGTAAAAAAATACCTGTAATTTTTAGACATTGCCATAAACAAAACAAAGCAGAGTATCTATGCATTATGCATTGGATACCACAAGATGCAGTGCGTTCCTCTCATAGGATTCAGAGCAAGGAAAGAGATAGCTGAATGTTTGTAAAAGCTACATTTGAACACCTGCAGTTTCAGGGGTGTGGGGAAATCTTTTAGATGAGTGGCTTAGATGAGGGGAAAAAAAATTGAAATCAGAAGCAGAGCCAAATATCCAGGCAGCGCAAACTGGAACAATGCTGCTGAATTCAGTCAAACTCTGGCAACTTGCAAAAGCCAAAGTGCTGCTCTAAAATATTCTCTGAACACAAATCTTTTGTATTGAGCTGTCTACATTTATCAAAGCAGAAATTCCTCACAGGGTCAGAAATTTTATTAGCTCTGAAACAGACACACTTCCATCAGCTTTGGGAAGATTTTGGACAAGTGCATGCCCTACCACTCTGAGAATCCAGCAGGCTGTTTCTGAATCAGGACTTCTTTTGGTAAATTAAAACTTCTGACAGGTATTAATGATGGTCTGCAACATACCTGTGCCTCAGCTGCCGAGCTGGATGGTCCTATAGCCATGATACAATTAAGGTATGTGAAACGAAATCTAACTTCCAGTTCATCCGTCAAGCACTGAAGCAGCATAAAAGTCATAAGCTTCTGAAAAGGAACATACCATGGATATAGATATGCAAATGAAAGCCTATATTTTCTGAAGGACAGGTTGACCTTAAGCATTAAACTGAAATGCTATCTTGATTTTTTTTCTCTTTACTGACACTAGAAGCTGACAAGATTTCAATCTCTCTGATAAAAGCAATTGTGTTGACATGAAATGTTCAGCTCACTGCAAAGCATTTCAGTTAATGCCATATCACAGTCTGATTTCAAAAATTTGGCATTACATACAGATTAATGTTTTCTTTATCGAACTGATTGAAAACATTCAAATTATGGTTAATGGAGTCACCAGCATATAAGGATGATTGCAGGAAAGAGACAAAAAAAACCCAAAATCGTGGATGACACTACTACTCATTGTTACAAATTGTTACAAATAGAAAATCAGCTATAGGTCTGAAAGTGGCAGTGTTTATTATATACTAAACCAAAGCAATTTACATTACCAACAATCACTTCATTACTCATGCAGAAATGGCTTTGCTTTTAATGATAACAAAAAAGGTGCTCATACTCTGAGAGACCAGGAAGGACCTTTGTGAAATCAACTTGTTACTTTCTGCATAAGGCAGACTAACAAACTTCCCTGATTTTAATCATGACTGAAGCAGAGCATACCCTTTAGAAAATCTGTATTCTCAACTTACAATTTCCAGTGATGAAGACTCCATCAAACACTTCATAAATTGCTTTATTGACTAGTTGTCCTCATTTGTTTTAGTAAAAACAAATATGTACTCACTCAAAATACAGCAATGATCATCATCTCTAGCCTAAATGGAATTATGTTCAAGCCTCCAGGCTACCAGTTTGGCAGCATCATTTTCCTGCTTGACAGAAGAGTCTTGGCTACAGTCAGTGATGTCTGAGAAGTGGTAGAGTAGGTCCAAGGTAAGTGATAAAGTATGGGGTAGAGCATAGCAGCCTCTGTGACCTTCAGGAGTACCTTGCAGTCTTGCTGTCTTCTGCAAGACAAAATAAAATGGGAATGGATTAATTCTATGCTGTGGAGCTATAGGACATTGCTCCTTGAGAGGCAAGAGTCACATTATAGAAAAAAAATCACTTTGGCTTCCCCTAGTGCCAGAACCCAGCATCCATTGCCAGGAGTGCAGCAGTGTCATGTGATAAGATTTGGGTTTGGTACCTACATAAACTTCCTCTTTTCTTTGCTTGCTATGTAGGCAGAGAAAATAAAGGACTGAGTATGTGAGAGTCAAAATAGATGCCTGCTCTTAATAGAGGAACATGCACCTGAACAGTGTAAACTTTTTAACTACTCTAAATTATATAAATATTTCCTCTAAAAGCATTGTGTAATCCACTAAAATCCAAAATCTATACACTCATCTCAGAGAAGAAATGTACTGTTGTAAGCCAGCCTTTTCAGATAAGGAAGTAACAAGTATCTGATCATTAAATACATTAACAGTATAACAAAGCTCACTGAGAACTTACTGGCTAAATCTCAAGATGGCAAAAGAAGCCAACCAAAGTGAGAGGACCAAAAGCCTAGGAGAAAGAGTAAACAGAATTACATTAATAACTATTGACAGGGCTGAACAATTTTATATTGCACAGAGATTTTCCAATCTGTTAACGCAGCCTGGCAGAACTGACAAAAATTACATTACTAGACAGCATTATCTCATTAATTGTCTGCCTGTGTTTGAACCTTACACATTCGAATTTTCCATTCTACCTAATGACAAAGAGGATATTTACTCAAAACACCAAAACCAATTTTGATCTTTGTGATACCAAGTTAGAAGAAATAAATTACATTTTTGCAAACTATAACATTTGCATAATTATTAATGGACAGACATAACCACTCCACATTTTTGTTTAATTGGTTAAAAGCAACTATAAAACAATGCACATATTTTAAGTATTAAAGCACATTCCTCAAATTTACATTTAACACTTCAACCATTAAAAAGACCTTTCACTCAATGTGGTACAGCTATTGTGGTCTCATGTGCTATCATTGTGACTTTTCTCTTTTGAAATCTCTAAACATTCCTAGAGGTCAATTTCTTTTATTTACAATGAGTACATTTGTTTTTAGCCTGATCTTCAGTAAAGCCTGTTATCTGCAAGAGAGTACAGTCTAAAGCCTTAGGAAGAGTTCAACTATATCAGATATCATTTATTAGCTGGCTAACTACTAATAAAATAAATTGTAATTATTTTTTCTTTTATGAAATTGGGATGAACATAGAGTTGTATGGGTTGGTTTCCTAAGCTCTTATGAATTTAGTAGGCCCAGTTTCCATGAGTTGTAAAGTTTTGCCTGAGCAGATTTTTGGCATGATGTTCTGAAATGGTAATAATTTGGCTGGGTAGGAGTATAATAAATGGTTGACTCACCAGGAAGGCAATTGCTCAGTTTAATGGATATACTTAATATTTCTGTAAAGTTATTATCTTTTAATATGTCAGTAACCTATTTTTGCCACACATTTTTGCTCTGAAACCCGCTATGGAAGTGAGTTCAGCCTTTCTGCTGAAGCTTCTCTTATAAGAGCAGGAGACATTAATACATCCACCTGAATCTTTCAAGGGTCTAGTTTTAGACATAGAAAGGCAGAATTGATACAAGATAGCACAATGTGCAACAAAATATTTGCAATTGCCCATTTAATCAGTAGCTTACATAGCTATCTGACACTGTCATTAAATCTTTAAGATTTTTTATACCTGTTGTGTCATACATCTGCCAAAATATCCTTTTTAAAGAACATCTGACAGAGACATAGACCTGACAAGAAGCAAAATTATTGCAAGTTTGTTCCAGTCAAGAGGTTGAAAATTGTATTTTTGAAGCATCAGAGGAAAAGCAGTACATTCACATATCTCATTTTCAACACAGTTGAATTCTCTTTAAAAAGACAATTTAGTGTTCTAAAAGCTCTCTTTGTGGCATTTCTTCTTTCTTGAAAGAAGCCTCCCTGTACAGTTCCATGATATCAGTATGTCTTCTGGTGCACCCCACCAAATTCAGGCAGGTCACTCGTGTAGACAGAAGGCAGCTTCCAGTTGGACTCGCCATGTTTGAATAAGAAACCACCTTTCTTCTCTCAGAACTGTTGCTGATGCCCTCCAAATCTTCAAAAGTAATTCCCAAAATTCTCTGGCACACAGAGGACAACCATTTTTGTGTACTGACGTATTAAATTTAAATGAACACACAGTTTGCAAGGAAATAGAAAAAAAAATCAGAATTGCTTGATGTGTTTAAGTCAAACTTGTTATTCCAGAATTTCCTGTAAGTATTCATATTAAGTATTCATACTGGTGTGTTTTGTCTAGCAGCATCCACTTTGAAGTAAGGGCACTGAAATTTGCTGCTTTTGTATAAAAGATGATTGGTGTAAATAAATATTTACATAAACAGGTGGGAGAAGAAATAGGACAGCACTTAGTACTGGTATACAAGTAGTTGCAAAACTACGTGATCAGCTTGAAGCTATTAAAGCAATCTGAAAATTGGAGCTTCCAAATCATATTATGTTTGTTTTCATCAGCTCAGAGTCATTTAGGGTGATCCTGATGATACAAATCCCTTTGGAGATGTTTATTGAATGACAAGACCAAGCAAACATGTATTCATCTCAACTTCCTAATTGACCAGGTAGACCACTAAGCACACCTGCTCTGAAGGCGTGCAAAGCCACCACTATGTGATGAGCAGCAGAGTTCAGATTTTGGGTATCTGAGAGTCTTCCCAGTTTGGAGAGAATGAGACAAGACATTGGTATATAAACCCTTCCCTGTAATAGTCTTAAGATGAACAGGCTATATTCCCCCATGTTCTGAGCATTCAACTGTTAATATTTATAAAAATCTTCGAGATTGTTAACCAACAGACAAAAGTTAAATGCAGCTTAGAAATTCCTTCTTTTATGCTTTCTTTGTGAGGATTCAGAAGTGTTAGATAAGTACCCAAGAGTTATTAATCATCAACACTTATGAAAATAAGGAAGTATTAGGCCAGTTTTGAAGATGAGGAAAAGACAAATGTTAGGTTTCATTTATATTTCACTAGTACCAGTGTATAATGAGTTTCATAGGAATACAATGCCCTTCAGATAAACAGGATAGCTCTCTATTGATGCTGTTATGGAAGTACACATTCAGATGAAATTAAGAGCACATTGGAAACAACAAAACATTTAGCCTTGGATTTCTCTCCCCTAATTTCAAAAGAAGGATCTTCAAATTAGCTGGATGAAATTAGTTACAAATCTTTTTGTAACACATGCAAGCAAAAATTTGCTCTTTTATTTTTAATTCTACCTCAGCTTTCTTATGCTTTCTCTCTTGTTCTGCACCCTTCTCTGGCTTAGCTTCTTTTCTTTATAATACAGAAAGGAGCTTGGCTTTCAGAAAAGAGAAGACATTTTCAACTGTACCCAATTTAGGTTAAAACCTCAAGTCCACAGCTGAAACAGTTTCAGCTGACCAAGCAGCTAAAACTAAATAATGTATTCTAACCAACTCCCTCATCACAAAAAACTAAAACTATATGATACTAATATAGGGCAAGACTGATATCAGTGTAATACAACTACTGGTACACTCCACTATCATTTTGTTCAAAGAAGAATCACACAAGTTTCTTACAGACAGAATATGCATATCTTGGGACCTGCTTGACTAACTGCACCATTTGCTATGACAATTCATTAAAGCTACAGTTTCAGATTTTTCCAACTGGGGTTGACCAAAAAAAGTAAAAAGCAGACTTCTGCTATCAGGCTTGCAGAGCTGTGGGACAATATCATAGCTGAAAACTGGAGGAGAAACAAATTCAGAACGAGTGAAGCCCTGGGGATTTCAAAAACATTGCCCATCATCTCAGCTGGAGCCCTTTCTTAGAGAAGTATTATCACCAAAGTGAGTATAAACAGATGCAAATCATTCAATGAACCTACTTCCAAGACATGAACCATCAGACATAGCTGCAAAATCTGCAATTGCAGTTTAGGGTGAAGGGTTCTTTGATTGTATTTAAACTCTAATTCCAAGACAGGAAAGGTGAATTGTCATGTTCTCCATGTGGTATTTAATTTTCAGACGCCATTCCTTCACCTTCTTCCTTTGGAGGCAAGACTCTGGAGTACAAATTATCAAGAGAGCTATAATTTTGGAGCTGACATAAAAAAATATGGGTGACTTATAGACACTAAGCATCTGCTCTCATAACCCTAAACACATGATTATCTGGTAGATTGAACTTCAGTTTCTAGAAGAGAAAGCTGCAGTTTCTTCTTTGAGTAACATTCTAGCTTCATAAAATAATCATGGGCACACTTTTTCAGCTTATGACAACAATCAAGATAAAGCATAAAGCACTTGGTAAATGGCAGGTGTTTTTAAAAAGAATAAAGATGATCTGGGGTTGAGAGCTAAGACCCAAGAATTACACAGTAAGATATAAAATAGATCTAATCTTTCAGTAAAGCACTGGATATGGTGCAAAGCCCATAATACTGTCTTAAAAGTGAGACTTAGAAATTGAGGAAAAAATTCTAAGAAAAATAAGGAATTGGAGAAAGCCTAAGTGTTGACAGGGATGGCAGGACTCTACTTTTTGGAGTTTTTAAAGAATCAGTCTTGGAACTGATGTTAGCTAACATTTTCACAAATAACATCAACCAAAAGAAATGTGTGCCAATGAGGTTTCCTGGTGACACAAAATGTAGGCATGATATATTAGCACATTTTATGCAAAGAACAGTGTGAGCTTGAGGAACTAAGCAAAATACAAATTCCAGCAAAATACAAATTTAATTCCACAGGGTAAGATGTTATGGACAACGACAAAAATTTTCAAAGTTTTCTGAGCGGCAGAGAATATAAGAGGAAATTGGCAGTTTTAAACTAGTTTGTATATGTACCTGATATGTACCTGTTGAAGTAAAACCAGTTTTTAATATTCTAGTAATTATTACTGATACAATTTAATAATTTTATGCTGTGAACCAGTAACAGATCTTCATACGCATGCATTGATTAGTGTTTTTTTCTAGTTTTGTACCAGGAAACAGTAACTTCAACACTCTTAATCACGCATTGTGTCTATTTTCTGACTGATTTCCTTTGGAAATAATACCTATGTGATAATATCGTCTGAGTGGCTTCCCCAATAAACTTGGGCTCTATTGGTCATTTTTCTGTTAAAAATGAAAGAGGAGTTGACATTTCAAAGATGATGATGTTCTTACTGTCATCACAAAAAATAGGTGCCCAGAAGAAGAACAGAGTTTCTTGAAGTATGAACCCATGAATTCACAAAGAAAATGTGCAAGGCAGAAAGGCCTCATAAAATCTCCAGCTGTAGGAAAAGCTTCATGTAGCACTTGTTCCCTAAGAACCTCAGGCTCCAGCCCTGAAGAAACATCTTTCACATTGCAAAAGATATGGCAGGTATGTTAAAACACAAAGAGATCTTCTATGTGCATCAGTCATGAGAATTTGCCACCAACAGGCGAGTGCTGGTGCTCATTCCCAGTTAAATGGATAACTTGTGAAGCTCATAGCTGTGAGATACATTTAGGAAATTATGATTTGGTCCTCACTTGGAAGAGGACATTTCAATGTTTTAGTGTCTTCCAGGGAAACAGTAACAGCAGAATGAACAATGTGTACTGTATATCAACACGTCCACTGCTGCACCTATTCGTGTTTTATGTGTTTACCTGCTCTGCATACTTCTTTCTCCTAAAGTTAGAGACTGCCTGCGGCTCTTCTTTTCTTTCCACAGTGTTTCCATGGCACTGGGGAAAAAAAAAGTGGGGAGGAAGGGAGGAGGCTGCCTAAATTTATCTCATTATCTAATCTAATCTAATCTAATCTAATCTATTTAATTTATGTAACATTGTCGAATCTAAGGTTTACATTGTTGACTTACAGTGTTTGTATAACAGTACCTCAGAGGTACTGTAAATTATACGATGCTGTGGAATTGATTTTTTATTATGCTTAATTTGTTAATGGTGCAAAGCTACGAAAGAGGTTTTTGTAAAGTGTGTTCTGATATCTGAATATGGAGAAACCAGTTAAAGACACAGTTTAATATCCATCTTAATTTGGAAGTGAAAATATTGGATGGGAAGGGTCATGATCAGCTTCTACAGCCCAGAAAATACCAGAAATAACCAGTCAAGTTAATGCCTCATACTTTCTAAGTCCCCAAACAGCCCTCAAAGTTCAAGCAGAGACTGGAATTACAAGCCATTTTAGTAAAGGGAGTCTTCCTAACTCATCCTCAAATGCCACAGTTGCATTTACAGGGAACAGGAACACCTCATGAGTATATTTTGAGATGTTTACCCAAAGATGGGATACAAGGGGCAGATTACACAGTAAAGGGTTCTTGTAGCTTACCAGCTAAAATATACTTTTAAAAGTTTTTAGAATACTTTGTGGAAGACACAGGAACCGTTCATGAGGATCTATGTTGTTTAATATATTCTAAAATTGTATTTATAATCTGTAATTTAACAATTTGCTTTCCTGGAACAAGCATCGTCTTTTCTTCCTTACACCTGCCGGGTCTTGAAAAAATGCCCATGTAAAGCTAATAAAGTAATGACACATTTCACTTTGGGGCAAGAAAACTAAGTAATGTCTTGGTGATGGCATTGGTATGGAAAAGGATGTTTAATCGCTCAAGAATCAGTGAGTGCTTCTTGCCCTGCTGCAAAGACTTGGATAGAGATTGGTGCTTGCAGGGGTCTGAGGAAGAATTTATTTGGAAAGGCTTCAGAGTGTATAAATTGGCGTAACACAGCGAAATTATCAAAGAGAAAATGCAGGTTCATAAAAATGACACATTCAAAAATAAGATTAACACACTGTGCAACATTTAGAAAGAGTGGTGAAGATCCTATCACTAGCACTACTGCAACCAGGTGAGACAAATTTAAGTGGTATGAAAGGAAGGAGATGTAATGGTTATGGTACAAGGCTGAAGTTAGGAATCCGTAGAGCAATTAATAAATTTGTCCCAGATTACCTATGGTTGCTTTGGGAAAAGGCTGAGATGCCGCCTTCTTCTGAAATTTGGCCCTTCAAAACTCCTGCTCAGCTTCCATCTAATCCTGAGGGTGCTTAAAAAGGCAAGGCCTGCCTATGTCTTGAAGAACACGTGAAGGTAAGGACCTCTCCCAGCTCTTAGCCCTGTTCATCTCCCAATGTAGCACAGCCCCCTCCGTGCCTCACTTGCAGCATGGCTGATACTCTCAAATAAAACCAGGCTTATAACAAAACTAACCCAGAGAAGGGTGCAGTGTCTATTAACTCACTGGTCTGACGGCATATTCACCTTAACCATACATAATCCATCTTCCTTCCCCACTCCTGTATGAAGATACTTTAAACACACATCTCACCATTTCTTTAGAAGATAAATGCTTCTTCAGACCTTCTTACTAAATCCACTCTTTTGAAGGAATAATTTAGAATTCTGTTGGGAAAAGGAGACTCTTACCCAGAACATGTTCCCAGTATTTTCTGTTAGGTACTCAGTGATTGGAGTCTAGCACTGAACTCTCTCAGGGAAACACCATAGCACTGTTAGGCTATGAAATCCTTCTCACACTTACCTGCCGTGGTCTGATACTTCATCATTTAAATACATTTAAAGCACCTCATCATTTTCAATACAGTGGAAGTGTGACAGGAGGAGATGGGAGCTATGCCTCATGCTCAGGTCAGAACAGCACTGCAAAACAAGGGTTTCTACTCTCCTCCCAAACTGCCTTTTCTCTTGTACTACAGCTTAAAGCAAACCTCCAGCACAGAGCGGGTAGATGCAGTGAAGCCACACAATC
>NW_010196541.1:0-2743 GCF_000695765.1 Mesitornis unicolor
CCCCAGCCGGGCCCTCGCCCTGCCGCTGTGGGCCTCGGCGAGGCCGCATCAGGGTCCCATTTGCAGCCCCGGGTGTTGGAGTGTGGAGTCTCGGCAGCCCCAGACGCCGATGGAAACGCAGAGCACAGCATCCCTCAGTGGTGGATCCGGCTCAGAGCAGGCTCGGAGGAGACGCCTCTTAACACGTTTATTCTAGGATCAGCTGCGAATCAATTATCTGAGTTATGTTAAAACCGGAACCTTTAAACATCCCTTCCCTCTTCCCCAACCCCAGCACCGTTCTGCACAAAGCCGAGTTTTCTTCTGAAGCTTTATTTAAGGGTAAGTTTTAAATTAATCATTTTGCAAAGGGAAGCATTGTGCTGTCAGGCCCTTTTCCTTCTTTCCATTTCCCAAAAGTATTTTTTCCACACTGGGGCAAAGATCCCGAAGGGCCTTGGTGGGCTCGGGGAAGGCACCCGGAGCACGGTGCTGTGGGTCTGCACACACCTCTGCTCCCCCTGGGCTCCAGTGCCGTGGACCGAGCCCACTCCACTGTTCCTGGCCGATTCATGGTTACACCACACGTACACACAGCACGCAGAACTGCTCCAGTGCTCCATGTGTTCCTGCTCATTGCTCGTGGCTTATTGAGCCTTTGGTAATAAGGAACCGGCTGGGGATAACGAGAGGCATGAAGTCCAGCAGCGCAGGGCTGTCAACCGTGTTTTGTTGTAGCTGCTGGTGTACCCCAGGACACGGCGTGGGACAGGTTTGGATGCATGAGCATCATGGTGCATTTCCAACCTCCTTGCTCTTGGCTGCTTGTTCTTTAATCGGATCAGAATTAACCGGCTCCTCTGCGTGCACATGGGGGTTGTTTTCTTGCTTGTTTGGCTCTGGTGACTGCAAAGCAGCCTCCGTCATTTTGACCTTAGGCTTCCAGATCCCAGTGCTTTATTTCTAGGCACCTTCCACCCCGTTTTTCTCCGTTTTTCATGGAAATGAAGCTGCGCAGGGCTACCACGAACCGCAGGGGCGGTTCCCCTGGCTCGACTCCCAGGCAGCTCTCACCAGCTTGACCTAATGGGAAGCAGCAGGCGCTGCGATCCAGGGCAGCGCCATCGGCTCACGCCGGGTTGGTGGCAGCTGAGCTGGTGTGAATTGCAAAGCTCCGCTCTCGAAAGCTGACAGACAAAGATTACAGGAGACACTTTCCATGGCAAACAAGACACCAGAGCCGGGCTGCTTAGGGAAGATCCCGAGCAGCAAAGGAAGCAGAGACCCAGGACAGAGGGGTTTTGCTCTGCAAAGATTTGGGCAGGAATTGGCGGGGGGAAGGAAGTGGCAAATCCCCAAGAGATTAAGGAAACAAGTGACAAAAGCGGTGGTTTTGGACATTCTCTCCTCGCCTCCATCAGACCGCTCCAGCAGAAACCTGTGGGGTGTTCGCCTTCCCCAGGCACTCCCCAGCTACGAGGCCTCCCCACCCCTGGTCCCAGACCCAGGATGGCAGCAGCCAACGCTGCCGAGGATTTCACAAGCCAGGTTCAGCGAGTCCTGACTCAGTTTCTCCTCAGCCCGTGACTTTGGGGCTCTGTGAAGCTGTGGTGGCACAGGGAAAGGTTGGGGCACACACAGGAGCCTTCCAAACCTGTACCCACCGTGATCTGAGGGTGCGCAGAGGCTTGGGGACTGCAAGGGCAAGGGCAAAGGCTACACAAGGGTTCAGATGAGGCCTCTGGTGTTCAACGGTGCCAGGGAAACAGAAAAACCAGGTTTTAGCCCGTCTTTGCGCTGTCAGCCGTGCACACGCCCTCCTGCCCTGCTGTGCTTTCCTAGGGCGAAGGAAACCAGCTCTGAGCGGGGAGAGCAGCTTCCCCATCCTCCTCTCCTCGTTTGCACTGGGCAGGGAAAAAAGGTCTCTCTGATAAGAGTTTGTAAAAAAAGAACCATTATCAGGATGACTTTCCTCCTGTGCTGGGTTTTCTGGGACAGAGGTCAACCTGACGCCCTTCCAGGGCGTGCACACCGCAGGTTGTTTTTATAAACACTGACTTGTTGACTTTGGGGTAATAAAAAGGTTTTCACAAGAAATGTATCCCCTCATCTCCCGTGCTCATTACTGATAATTGCCAAGTATGTGGATGGAAAGAGATGCAATGAGGCCAGCTCAGAGGCCACTTAAATACTTGCTTTAAAAGACATGGGTTATTTTTCCCCAGCACTACTGTTTCTTGTAGCTCTTGTCTCAAGGGCTGAGGATTATCCAGTAATCAAGTGACTGAATAATCTGTGCTTGTTTGGAAGCAGGTATGTTAACGGCTGTCTTTCATGAGGGGGAAAGCCCGAGGATGAAGCTCAGTGTTTAAGACAGAAAGGAAGGATATAATTAGACAGCAACCTTAAGCTGATCAGCATCACGGCCCTGAAGGTTGGTAACCCCCACTCTGCCTGTGGAGCTGGGCCTGGAGGACAGGGTTTGGATGTGGATGGGCAGCCTCTGCAGGAACGGGCACATGTGCTGCTCACCCCAGGCACAGAGGCTGCCGCAAGCAGCCCGGGGCACTGCGGGTGTGCTCAGCGATGTCGCAGCTCAGCCCGGGCCCTCCAGGCTCCTTCCACACCTTGCGCAAGGCGAAGGCCTTCCCGCTGAGCCGGGCCAGCGGGGAGAGGAGCAGTCCTTCCCCAGCGGGCTGCCTGCAATCTCCAGCCAACCGGCAGCTCTGCTCTGTGTACCCCAGATCTGCTGCCTTCGCCCCAA